>NC_045449.1:5103986-5286556 GCF_002776525.5 Piliocolobus tephrosceles
GAATGAAGTAGTTATCAACAGTCAACAATGTTGAGGGTTAAGAAGTAACTGCAAAAGAACATTAAGGTTTTAAAACCTGCAGCATAAGTAAAGGTGTAACATACATGCACTGTAATGATAAATCCAAATTCTTGACGGTTGTTACCTCAGACGAAGGTTGGGTCTTTGTGATGTTTTGTTTCCTGAAGTTAAAAAGAAATGGAAGGAGATGTAGCAAAATATTAAAAATGATGGGTCTAGCTGATAGGTAATAGGTGCTCATTATAGAACTTTTTGTATTGTTTCTGTGCTTGAAGTAGTTTATAATGCTTTATAGCATTACTATAGGCCAGGCCTAGTGACTCATGCCTGTAAGGGCACATCACTTGAGCCTAGGAGTTTGAGACTAGCCTGGGCAGCATGACAAAAGCCCCTCTCTACAAAAAATACAAAAATCAGCAGGGTGTATTGGCACATGCCTATAGTCCCAGCTACGTGGGAAGCTGAGGTGAGAGGATCACTTCAGCCCTGGAGGCAGAGACTGCAGTGAGCCGAGGTTGCATCACTGCACTCCAGCCTGGGCGATAGAGTGAGACTCTGTCTTTAAAAAAAAAAAAATGGCCGGGCGCAGTGACGCACGCCTGTAATCCCAGCACTTTGGAATCCGAGGCAGGTGGAACCACGAGGTCAGGAGTTCAAGACCAGCCTGGCCAAGATGGTGAAACCCTGTCTCTACTAAAACTACAAAAATTAGCCAGGTGTGGTGGCGGGCACCTGTAATCCCAGCTACTCGGGAGGCTGAGGCAGGATAATCGCTTGAACCCGGGTGACAGAGGTTGCGCCACTGCACTCCAGCCTGGGCAACAGAGTGAGACTTTGTCTCAAAAAAAAAAAAAAAAACAAAACCATTAGTATAACCAAATGAAGTACTTGAATCTTGTTTTGATCTTAAACAAAATATTCAGAAAGACTTTCTTTTTCTTTTTTTTTTGTTCAATTGGAGAAGTTTTACCAGAGATTTGGTATTAGTTATCAGGCAGTCATTAATTTTGTTTTGTGTGACAGTGGCACTTTGTTTATATAAGAAACTCTCCATATTTTTAGAGATGCATCTGTACCATGCATTAGATAATGTAATATTTCTGGGGCTTTAAAATACTACGGGAAAGAAAAAGTATAGTTTAAATAAGCATGGCAGGCTGGGTGTGGTGGCTCACACCTGTAATCCTAGCACTTTGGGAAGCTGAGGCGGGTGGATCACCTGAGGTCAGGAGTTCAAGACCAGCCTGGCCAGCAAGGCGAAACCCCGTCTCTACTAAAAATACAAAAATTAGCCGGGCGTGGTGGCACGTGCCTGTAATCTCAGCTACTCGGGAGGTTGAAGCAGGAGAATCTGTTGAACCCAGAAGGCAGAGGTTGCAGTGAACCAAGATCATGCCACTGCACTCTAGCCTGGGCAACAAGAGCAAGACTCTGTCTCAAAAAATAAATAAGCATGGCAAATCTTGATTCCTGTTGAGTGTTGGTGAAAGTTGTATGAAGGATTGTTGTAATATACCTTCAACTTCTGAATATGCTTGAAAATTTTTATAATTACATATACAGCAGTAAAAGCAATAAACGAATGTTGGAACTCCTACTATTGACAAACATGTTTGAAATGCTTTACTACAAAAAATTAAGATTTTCTAACTTTATCTTAAACTTCTGTTTGTCTCCTGTTTTTTTGTATTATATATATAAATATAACATTCGCATATAATATATATTCATATATAATAACTAAAGTTAGTGTTGACCAAGTCTTCCTCCAGACTCTCTATTTCACTTTTAAGTGCCAAAAATGGATATTTAGATTTGGTATTTGTTTACAGTTTTTCTTTTCATAATGACAGCATGGTAGTGAATACCTCTGGGCAATCTCCAACAAATCAAAAGTACCAGAGGTAATTAGCACGAGGACCTGTTAAGTATATAAACTTGAGCCTTGAAAAAATTGTAGTACCCAAAAATGAATAAAGTATCCCAGAAATAATGCTTTTTCTTTTTTTCACTTTTTATGAAACAGTTTGAGACTCAGAATATAGAGTTGACACGCATAAACTTTTCCTTTGTGGTTTCACGTGTTTATAACTTTCTGGGTTAGTCTTGGTTGCATGCCTACCACGACTTCCTAGGTGTCCGTCTTTAAGTGACTTTACACAATTCCTTTTTGTAATTAATGTTCTTAAAACTGTCTTTGGCTAGAGATTCAGAGTATTTTAAGAGCGATGGAAACTGATGTTGAGAGAGTAAAGATTTCAAAACAACTTAGCATGACTAGGTATTTCCCTCTGTAACTTAGACTACCAAATCATTAACTCCTGTGATTGTTTGATAAAAATGAATGTTTCACAACGTTTAAAAGTTCTTTTATTTTACTGTTGGATTTTTATAAGTAGTTAGAAATTTATGCAAGAAAGTATTGCCACTCTCTTCATGAGGAAACCGAGGCTTGTGAGTCTTGTGATTTCCTTAAAGTCATACAGCTGGTTAGTGGTAGAGTTAGATCTTAAATCAGTTTATTTTCTTGGTCAGTTTGGCTTACTTATTGTGCTTTGGAGAGGAAATTGATAATTTTACAAAGATGAACAATTTTTTTTCATAAATACCTTACAACTTGAGATGCTAAAAGACATAAGTTAAGGCCAGGCACGGTGGCTCACACCTATAATCCCAGTGCTTTGGGAGGCTGAGGCGGGAGGATCATTTCAGCCCAGGAGGCCAAGACCAGCCTGGGCAGCATAGTGAAACTTTGCCTGTACAAGAAATTTCAAAAATTATATGGGCATGATGGTGCATGCCTGCAGTCCTAGCTACTCAGGAGGCCGAGGTGGGAGGATCGCTTGAGCCCAGGAATTTGAGGTTATAGTGGTCTGTGATTGTGTCACTGCACTCCAGCCTGGGTGACAATTGAGACCCTATCTCTTAACTTTTTTTTTTTTTTTAAAGAAACACAGCAGCTGACTGGGAAAAGTTTTGTAAGAGAAGACAGATTTGATATCCAGAATATATAAAATGCTCTTACAGATCAGAAGGAAAATCATTCATTAGAAGCAAATGTAAAGAATATCACCAAACAGGAAATGAGTCAGTAGTAAATATATGAAAAGATGCTCAAACTCCTTATTAACAGGGGAAATGTAGATTAAAATGACCATTTGCTACCCATGATATTTACAAGAAGTTTTAAAAGACGGAAAATAGTGACTGTTGTTAAGGGTATGGGAAAACAATCACACATCCCCATATACTGTTGATAAGTTCATCTTTTTTTTGAAGTCAGTTTGGCCAAACATATGTTCTGCCTGGGCTTAAACCATGTAGGAGGCACATTACATCAACTTAGTATTTAAAAGATGGTAAGAGGGAGCTGAGAAATTAATGCTAACTTTAAAGACCATAGGTCTAGTCACTGCCATGTGCTCTGGCTTTCTTTTCTCTTTTATTAAACATTTTTTGAATGTTTGTAGAAGGTACTGTACTAATTAGCATTTCCAATAAATTATCATTACAACAACCTTGTGAGGTGGCTATTTTTAACTTCCATTTTGCAGATGTGGAAACTTAGGCCAGAGAGATTAAATAACATGACCAAGTTCATTTAGTCAGCAGATGGGAATGTGTAAATTGAGCTTTAAAACCATGACCGTAACCACTGGATCATTAGATAGATAGTAGCAATTGGTTTGTGATACCCAGCATACCTTAAGTCTCATCTCTATTAAAAGGGTGTCATTTTGTATGTTTATATTTTTAAATTTAATACCTTATTTCTTTATCGGAATGCCAGTCTGATGAAAGTGAACATTAATGGACTGTCTTTTACTTTTCTCTCCAGAGGATCTGAAGAGGCAAAATGCAGTATTACAAGCTGCACAAGATGATTTGGGACACCTTCGAACCCAGCTGTGGGAAGCTCAAGCAGAGATGGAGAATATTAAGGCGATTGCCACAGTCTCCGAGAACACCAAGCAAGAAGCTATAGATGAAGTGAAAAGACAGTGGAGAGAAGAAGTTGCTTCACTTCAGGCTGTTATGAAAGGTAAAGACCAACAGATCAATTTTTTGATTTTCTAAGATATCCGATTCTGATGATTGAGAGTATTTTCAGAGAATCTTAAAATATATCCAGAGTTTAATTTGTGGTTTTATGTACTGTCATCATCAAGATATACTTTCAGATAAAAGAGAAGTCACTGATAACATAAATGGGTATATCAATGCTATCTAACTTAATAATGGAGAGTTATAATAGGAGTGTTATAGAGATAATGCATTAAATGAGGACTGTACTTTGTAAGGCTTAAAAGTCGATTTCTTCTAGGAGGCAGGCTAGTAATGTCAAATAATAAAGCTGTATGGGCACAGGGAATGTGCTGGAGTAGAGAGAGCTGCCATGCAAAGGGTAAAGTAACTGTTTACATTGATGAGCTTCAGCTAATTATTGCCCTTCCAGTGTAGTTTGGCCATATGGTTTAGAATTTTTTTTTTTTTTTTTTTGAGATGGAATCTTGTTCTGTTGCCCAGCCTGGGGTGCAGTGGTGCAGTCTCAGCTCACTCTACTCACTGCAACCTCCACCTTCCGGGCTCAAGCGATTCTCCTGCCTCAGCCTCCCAAGTAGCTGGGATTACAAGCATGTGCCACCACGCCTGGCTAATTTTGTATTTTTAGTAGAGACGGGGTTTCTCCATGTTGGTCCGGCTGGCCTTGAACTCCTGACCTCAGGTGATCCACCTGCCTTGGCCTCCCAAAGTCCTGGGATTACAGGTGTGAGCCACCGCACCCGGCCTGGCTTAGATTTTTGAAGAAATTTTGTATATGAAATCTTCACTGCACTGTGTTGGGTAGAATGGCCTATGGGCTAGGGTAGGCTTCATGGGCTGCCACCTTTCATCTAAAAGAAGAGACATAGTTTAGTCTCAGACTCCTTTTGGCACTAGTGCTTAATTACTTCCCAAATTTCTGAGATGATGATGATGAAACAACGTAAGTTGTCACTGAATCTTTGGGTTCCTGGAATTAGTTAATATTGTTTTATTTTTTATTTTTTAAGACAGAGTCTCACTCTGTCGCCCAGTCTGGAGTGCCGTAGCACGATCTCGGCTCACTGCAACCTCTGCCTTCCTGGTTCAAGCGATTCTCTGGCCTCAGTCTCCCAAGTAACTGGGACTACAGGCACATGCCCCCACGCCCGGCTAATTTTTTGTATTTTTAGTAGAGACGGGGTTTCACCGTGTTAGCCAGGATGGTCTCGATCTCCTGACCTCGTGATCTGCCTGCCTTGGCCTCCCAAAGTGCTGGGATTACAGGTGTGAGCCACCGCGCCTGGCCTGGATTAGTTAATATTCTAAATGTGAAATAGTGATGACTTTTTCCACTGTGTTTGCAATTGTGTGTCACTTTTTGCCTTAGTGCTCTTTATAAAAAGGCAGGTGAAGCTAGCCCTATTTCTCTGAGTGTGCAGCTATGACCTAGAGATTACTCTAGGCTTCATGTAACAAACCTGACTGCAGTGATTTACCAAAATAGGAGTTCGTTTTTCTCCCAGAACACGAACTCCAAAGGTAGATACCCTAGGCCTGGTTGCGTTGGTTCCATGATGTCAACAATGCCTCAAACTCCTTCAGCCCTTCTGTTCTTTCATCCTTAGCATATGGTTTTCAACTTAATCTTTGCCTCAGCTGAAAAATAGCTGCTTCTCCTTCAGTCTGCATCAGAAAAGCAAAAGTTTTCTAGAACTACCCAGCATATCCCCCTCACTTTGTTGACCAAGTGTGTGGTCACTCATAACTACAAGGGAAACTGGACAATGTAGTTTTAAAATTGCGCACACTGACTTCCCAAAGAAAATTGGAGTCTTACCAGTAAGGACGAAGGAGTGGAAATTAATGGGAAATCAACAGGGTCTGTCACATAAGGTTTTTTTTTTTTTTGACATACTTAAGCTTGAGTGCAGTGGCGCAATCTCGGCTCACTGCAACCTCCGCCTCCTGGGTTCAGGCAATTGTCTTGCCTTTGCCTCCCAAGTAGCTGGGACCACAGATATGTGCCATCACACCCAGATAATCTTTTCTGTTCCTTTTCCCTTTCCCTTCCCTTCTCTTTTTTTGAGACAGAATCTCACTCTGTCACCCAGGCTGGAGTGCAGTAGCACGATCTAGGCTCACTGCAACCTCCACCTCCCAGGTTCAAGTGATCCTCCTGCCTCAGCCTCCCCAGTAGCTGGGATTACAGGTGCCCACCACCACTCCTGGCTAATTTTCGTAATTTTGGTAGAGACGGGGTTTCACCTCGTTGGCCAAACTGATCTCGAACTCCTGACCTCAAGTGATCCTCCTGCTTCTGCCTCCCAAAGTGCTGGGATTAATTTTTCTTTTTTCTTTTTTTGTTTTTTGTTTGTTTTTTTTTTTTGGAGACGGAGTCTCGCTCTGTCCCCGGGCTGGAGTGCAGTGGCCGGATCTCAGCTCACTGCAAGCTCCGCCTCCCGGGTTTACGCCATTCTCCTGCCTCAGCCTCCGGAGTAGCTGGGATTACAGGCCTCCGCCACCTCGCCCGGCTAGTTTTTTTTGTATTTTTTAGTAGAGATGGGGTTTCACAGTGTTAGCCAGGATGGTCTCGATCTCCTGACCTCGTGATCCGCCCGTCTCTGCCTTCCAAAGTGCTGGGATTACAGGCTTGAGCCACCACGCCCGGCCCTCTTTGTTTTTTTTTTTGAGACAGAGCTTTGCTCTGTCGCCCAGGCTGGAATACAGTGGCGTGATCTCGGCTCACTGCAACCTCTGTCTCCTGGGTTCAAGTGATTCTCCTGCCTCAGCCTCCCGAGTAGCTGGGACTACAGGTGCCTGCCACCATGCCCAGCTAATTTTTGTATTTTTAGTAGAGACGGGGTTTCACCTTGTTGGTCAGGCTGGTCTCGAACTCCTCACCTCAGGTGATCCACCTGCTTTGGCCTCCCAAAGTGCTGGGATTACAGGCATGAGCCACCGTACCTGGCAATTTTTCTCTCTTTGGTAGAGATGGGGTTTTGCCATGTCAGCCAGGCTGGTTTCGAAATCCTGGCTTCAAGTGATCCTCCTGTCTACCTCCCACAGTGCTAGGATTACAGGTGTGTGAGAGCCACTAAGCCCCACCATGTTTTAGGATTATATCAAAGAGAAAGCCATTTTTTAAGGAGCTTCTAGAGTTTGCCTCAAGTTACAGTCTTGGGTTTTAGTAAACTAGTCCAGAAATATATCCCTTTTCTCACACTTTCAGGTAGTGGGATTGGGGTGACATACTATATTTTCCTTGGGAACCATAGTATATGTCTAAGAACATAGATTTTGGAGTTGGCCTTAAGTTTGAATTCTAGCTTTGCTTCATTCTGGGCGTGAAACATTGGCCAGACTAGTTAACCTTTCCTAAGATTCTCTCATTCATAAAATAATACATGACACAGGTTTATTGTGAAGATTAGAAGTGATGATTTAAAGCCCTTATTTCTGTATATCATAAGAACTACAACTAGTTTGTTTTGTTTTTTAGTGAATTAAACATTGTCCAGAAATTAGACGTAAGCTTTTTATATAACTTTAAAAATTTTCGTGTGCCGGGTTTTTTTTTTTTCATAATGCTTAGATGTGAAATATGTGGTGATGTTTTGTAGAAACAGTTCGTGACTATGAGCACCAGTTCCACCTTAGGCTGGAGCAGGAGCGAGCGCAGTGGGCACAGTATAGAGAATCCGCAGAGAGGGAAATAGCTGACTTAAGAAGAAGGCTGTCTGAAGGTCAAGAGGAGGAAAATTTAGAAAATGAAATGAAAAAGGTATGAAGGAATGTGTTCATCTGTAGAAATATTTGAATTCAAATGCAAAGTGCTCTAATATTGTTGTGTAATAGAAAGTAATAGAAGTACTTTGATATTTCCTGTGAGAGTAATTATTTGGACACAGACCTAAACATAGTACTAAATAATGTTGTATCTGTGGCTAACTCTGTCATCTTCTTCAAAGTTTTGATCAAATGTCACTACTTCATGGGGTTTATCCCGACCATCTGCCATTTAACATCGCAACCTGCCAACTTCCCTCTGCCGCCTGTCACTACTCTGGTCTCCCTTATCCTTCTCTAGTTTTTCTCTTTCCATAGGACATATTTCCTTATACTATACAGAGTTCACCTATTGTGTTTATTGTTTACTGTCTTTCTTTCCTTGCTAAAATATAAGCTCTATGAAGGCAAGAGTTTCTCTTTCTTTCTCTCTCTCTTTTTTTTTAATAGATTCGGGGGAACATGTGCTTGTTTTTTATTTGTATATCCTAAATGCTTAGCATAGTGTCTAGGAGATAGGTGCTTGAATTCCTAAGTATCAGTTGAGTGGGTATTGTTGCTTTTTGCTTGATGACTGTGTTTAAAGCGAAGTTCTACAATAGTTGTTAGTTTTCCTTCTTTCTCAGTGTCCTTTGGTTTCTGTGTACCACACATTATGTACCCCATATGCTTGAACGTAATACCATATAATACTTGAACATAAGGCAACTAAATGTAAAGTGAGATGTTTTATCATTGAGAAAATATTAAAAGCTTTTGAGCCAGTTTAATTAAATGAACTTTTACATTATTTTATATGCATACACATATTTAAAATCACATTATATAAAACAATTAGTAATTGATTTTTCTTTTCAATTGAATTTATCATGCCTTTTTGGTTCTTAATTCTTAGTTCATTCTTCAAATGTATGTGTATTCATGATTTCCACAATCTTTTATTTTTTTAGAACTGTTTTTGATTATCTGAAAAATTGGGAAGATAGTTCCTATATACTCCATGCCTAGTTTCCCCTGTTGTTAATATTTTACATTAGCATGGTACATTTGTCACAGCTAATAAGCCCGTATCAATTTATTCTTATTACCTAAGTCCATTTTTGTATTCAGATTGCATTAGTTTTTACCTAATGTCCTTTTTTTTTCTGTTCTAGGATCCCATCCAGGATACCACATTGCATTTAGTCATGTCTCCTTAGGTTCCTCTTGGCTGTGACAGTTTCTCAGATTTTCCTTGTTTTTAATGACCTTTCTGTCATTTTTAAAAGTGCTCTTTAAAGGTTTTGTTTATGATGACATTCAGCACTTGGAATTGTGAAGTCATATTTATATTAATAAATAACTTGATTTGTGATCAATTCTTTGTTTCCTCCCTCCTTCTTTTTCCCTGTTGTTTTTTATCAGATGACTTTTATCAGCATCCTAAACTAGCCTTGACTGAGATATTTTAACTTGTCTTTTCCAAGTAGTATTTAATTCAAAATAAAATAAATGATGACTTTGTAAGGACCTGAAAACAAAGTGAATCTGAACCCCTGTTTTTTGAGGGATATGTGTTTTGGGGAAAATCCACCTCACGTTTGGGCATTTATGATATTTTTCCCTATTGTGCACAACTTAGGATAAGTTTGCACTCATTTAAATTCAGTGAATTAGGTTTTCAGTTTCCCTAGAAGGAAAAAAGCCAACTTTTTGAGCCTGCCTTTGTTTCTCTGCGTGTAAGTGTATGTATATATAAGAAATGAAAATTCGTTTTCTCACCAGTTTACTAGTTTATGTAAGTTGGTTCCTTTTAATCCATGTTTTTGAGAATGGACTTTGGAAAACAATGATAGTTTTAAGGGTCATTCTATGGGTTTGTTTCATTTAGATGGTAAAAGTAAAATAATATTTACTCTGTTTAATTGGATGGAGGCCTTTTTATAGCAACATAATTTTCTAACATTTTGGAAAACACATCATTCTATTTTGGGTGTTTATAATCAGCCCTTTCATTATTCATAAATTATTGTCTCATAAACTTAGTAACCCAGGAATTTAAAAAATTATTATAGGCTGGGCGCGGTAGCTCACGCCTGTAATCCCAGCACTTTGGGAGGCCGAGGCAGGCGGATCATGAGGTCAGGAGATTGAGACCATCCTGGCTCACACTGAAACCCTGTCTCTACTAAAAATAAAAATAAAAAAAATTAGCCGGGTGTGGTGGCGGGTGTCTATAGTCCCAGGTACTCGGGAGGCTGAGGCAGGAGAATAGCGTGAACCTGGGAGGCAGAGCTTGCGTAAGCCGAGATCACGCCACTGCACTCCAGCCTGGGTGACAGAGCGAGACTCCGTCTCAAAAAAAAAAAAAAAAAAATTTATTATGTGTATTTCCTTTTATATATTGGATATTTTCTTAATTGATGAAGAAGTCAAATTTGTTTTAATCAATCAGTTTTCCCATTCCCAAATTCTAAATGGAATATTTGGGAAAACTTCAATTATACCTTGACGTTCAAAGTAATGCACTATTTGAAAGTTAGACATTAATTCAGTTTTGTGAATGTTAATATAGTGCCTGGTCGAGTTACTTGTTATACTAAGTTTTAGCAAATGGAAGGGTTAGAGTTTCTTAGGAAAGCAGTAAATGAATAAGTCGTGGCATTTAATTCTTTTTAACCATAGGCCCAAGAAGATGCTGAGAAACTTCGGTCTGTTGTGATGCCAATGGAAAAAGAAATTGCAGCTTTGAAGGATAAACTGACAGAGGCTGAAGACAAAATTAAAGAGCTGGAGGCCTCAAAGGTTATGAAACATTGTAATCCATTTGCTTGAAACCCAAGATTCTGCCCCAGTACCATGAACAAAATTAGAATCAGTAATAGGGAAAAAAACCCTGTCATTTAGACTATGCATCTTAAGAGTCTTTATTTACAATGCAAAAAACTGCCATGCACGGTGACTCACGCCTGTTATCCCAGCACTTGGGGAGGCTGAGGTGGGCGGATCACCTGAGGTTGGGAGTTTGAGACCAGTCTGACCAGCATGGAGAAACCCCATCTCTACTAAAAATACAAATTAGCCAGGCATGGTGGCCCATGACTGTAGTCCTGGCTACTCCCAGCCTCAGGAGACTCAGGCAGGAGAATCACTTGAAGCCGGGTGGCGGAGGTTGCAGTGAGCCGGGATTGTGCCATTGTGCTCCAGCCTGGGCAACAGGAGTGAAATTCCGTCTCAAAAAAGAAATAGTAATAAATAAATTTAAATAAAAAAACTGCTTTGAGATGGTTTTGCTCTTATGGACATTTAAAATAATCACAATAATGGTGTTTTATCACAAATGGCTGCTTTGTCACAAAGTTAGTGTTCATTTTCTTAAGAAAATGAGACCCCGTCTCATTCATTTTCCTATTAAGGAAAATAAACTGTTCAAAGTTGACTTTGTTTTCTGATGGCAGCTCCAGCATTGATGTTTTAGAGATGATGTAGCTATGGTATTGCTGAATTTGTTGGCCATAAAGACGCAGCAAAAGAATTAAAGTAGGAACAGGCCAGGTGTTGCGGCTCACGCCTGTAATCCCAATACTTGAGGAAGCCAAGGCAGGAGAATTGCTTGCACCCAGGAATTTAAGACCAGCCTGGGCAACATAGTGAGACTCACGTCTCCACAAAAAATTTTCAGAAAATTAGCCAGACGTGATGGTGCATGCCTGTTGTCCCACCTACTTGGAGACTGAGATGGGAGGATTACTTGAGCCCAGGAGTTTGAGACTACAGTGAACTGGCACTCCAGACTGGGTGACAGAGTGAGACCCTGTTCCCCACACCCAAAAAAAAGGAAGAAAGTAGGAACAAAAGAAGCAATGAGAGAATAAGCAAAAGCAATATAAAAATAAATGGGAATTTATTAGTAGTCTTGGTAAATGTAAACCAATACCTATGTTTAAAAGAGATTATCACATTGGATTATAAAAATCTAACTTTATATTACTTGTAAGAGCTATGCCTAAAGTCAAACCACAAGGTAAGATTGAAAATATTAGCCAGCCATAGTGGTGTGAGCCTGTGGTCCCATCTACTTGAGAGGCTGAGATGGGAGAATTACTTCAACGCAAAAGGTTGAGGTTGCAGTGAGCCATGATCATGCCGCTACACTCCAGCCTAGGTGATAGAGTGAGACTCTGTCTTAAAAGAAGGCTGGGCGCGGTGGCTCATGCCTGTAATCCCAGCACTGTGGGAGGCTGAGGTGGGTGGATCACCTGAGGTCAGGAGTTCGAGACCAACCTGGCCAACATGGCGAAACCCTGTCTCTACTAAAAATACAAAAATTAGCCAGGCATGGTGGCACACGCCTGTAGTCCCTTCTATTTGGGAGGCTGAGGCAGGAGAATTTCTTGAACCCGGGAGGTGGAGGTGGTTGTAGTGAGCTGAGACCGCACCACTGCACTCCAGCGTGGGCGACAAAAAAAAAAAAAAAGAAAAGAAAAAAGATTGAAAATAAAGGGATAAAAGTATACCATGTAAATTCGAACCAAAAGAAAGCTGCTATAGCAAGTGTAGTATCACAAAGATAGGATAAGGGGGAAAAGCCACTAATAGAGATAAAGAAGGATCCTATCTAAAAAACAGTTCATAAGTAAGATGTAATAGTTATGAACTTGAATGCACCTTACATAGTCATGAAATGCATGAACTAATAATGACAATTACAAGAGAAACTGACATTCACAAATATAGTAGCAGATTAAAATTGACCTTTAGAGAATACAATCGGAAAAAATTATTAGTAAAGCTATAGACATTTTGAACTATCAGGTTAATAATTTAGTTGTAGTTGACGCACACAACTTGGTATCCAAGAACAAGATGGTATCACATACAGTACTAGAATGTAGTAGTTAACAGCTCAGCATTTGGTAGCCTGGGTTACCTTGGGTAAATTACTTAATCATACTGTACTTTGATTTTCTCAACTGTGAAATGGGGATAATAAGCCCACCTTAATAGTCACCATCTGGCTATTATGAGGAACATATAAATTAATTCCTATAATAGCCACCATATGGCTATTATGAGGAACATGTAAATTAATACCTATAAACATTTAGGATAGTATCTGGGACAAGGTATAGTTATTTTTAGATACATTATCTTAGAATTGAGGTTACACAGACCCAGTTCTGTAACTATGGGTTATTCAGTTATTTACATTAAAATGATAGTTAAAATGCCTGGACATGAAAAAAATACTCATGGAAAAAGTAATTACAAAATATTTAGAATGATGTGAATGATGCCAGATCTTTAAAAAAAAAAAAAAAAAAAGTACAAATTGAGCCGGGCACAGTGGCTCATGCCTGTAATCCCAGCACTTTGGGAGGCTTAGGTGGGTGGATCGCCTGAGGTCAGGAGACTTCAG
Organism: Piliocolobus tephrosceles; assembly: GCF_002776525.5. Lineage (NCBI taxonomy): Eukaryota > Metazoa > Chordata > Mammalia > Primates > Cercopithecidae > Piliocolobus > Piliocolobus tephrosceles. The sequence continues at coordinate 5,117,218 of NC_045449.1, forward strand.
GACCAGCCTGGCCAACATAGTGAACCCCCATCTCTGCTAAAAATGCAAAAAATTAGCTGGGCATGGTGGCGGGCGCTTATAATGCCAGCTGCTGGGGAGGCTGAGGCAGGAGAATTGCTTGAACCCGGGAGGTGGAGGTTGTAGTGAGCTGAGATATTGCTATTGCACTCCAACCTGGGCAACAAGAGCAAAACTCCGTCTCAAAAAAAAAAAACAAACAAAAAAAAAACCAGACTGAAAATAAATGGAAATGAATAATATAAATAATATAAATTTGTGAAATAGAAAAGCAAAAGAACAATAGAGACTATCAGTATAATGAAGAAATGGAAAACCTATACACAAATCTCTAGTAAGACCGATCAGAAAAAATGAAAACAACAAAAAAAGAGAAATCAGAAGTGAGGCCAAGTGGGGAGGCTCATGCCTGTAATCCTAGCACTTTGTGAGGCTGAGGCAGAAAGATCACTTGAGCTCAAGGAGTTGAGGCTGTGGTGAGCCATGACGGCGGCATTGCACGCCAGCCTGGGCAAGGGAGCCTGTCTTAAAAACAAACAAAAAAAACAGAGGATATAACTACAAATCAGTAGAAATTTAAAAATAACAAGTACTATAAACAATGTCACACAAATAAATTTGAAAACAGATGAAATGAAAAAAAATTTCTAATAAAAGATAATTAGCCAAAATTGTTCCCAAACAGGAAAGCTAAGGTAGTCAGTAATTATTAAAGAAAGTGGATCTAGAGTAAAAAATCTTATTGTCTGTTGTCTCCTCTCACCAAAAGACATTAAACTGTTGGTTTTACAGGTAAGTTTTTCCAGACTTTCTGGAAAGAGCAAATTCTTACATTTTACAAAATCTCAGGGAATACAAAAAGAGAAAGCTCTCCAAATCATTTTATGAGACGAGTAGATCTTCACTACAAGTGAACAAACACATAGAAAGGTAGTATGAGAAAAAATTACCGATCTGTCTCAGGAATACAGAAGCTAAAATTTTCAACATTGTAGCTAAAATAAACGGGGAGAAATACATCATGACCAAGTAGGGTGTATTCCCAGAAATTTGTCAGAAAATCTATTATTGCAATGTACACATAAAATGATTGGAGAAGAACAGCATATTCGCCTTGAATTCAGAAAAGTATTTGAGAAATTTAACCACAATAACTTAGTAAGGGGCTATTTATCAAACCGTTAGCAAACATAGTTAAGGATGAATATTTGGCAGCCTTACCATTAATGATGGGAACATTCTGGGGCAGACCCATGCCCAGTAATTGAGAAATGAGGTATAAGAACTGGAAAGAAAGCAACGAGACTGATTCAATTGTCTGTATAAAGAAACCAGGGAATGTACAACAGATAGTTAGACCTAATAAGAGTTCAACAATTTGAAAGTTGTTCCAACAAAATCAACATACAAAAATAATTGTTTTTCTGTGCCCCAGTGATATCCAGTTGAAGAATGCAGACGGGGGAGAAAGATTGATCCTATTCACAAGAGTTAAAAAAAAAAAAACAAAAACTAGTTACCTACCAATATAGCTAAACAAAGATGGGCAGGGTCCTTATGGACTGCATCATAAATGAGGACCTGAATCTGTATTTTCCTGAATGAAAAGATAGAGCATTGGGCCAGGTGCGGTGGCTCACGCCTGTAATCCTAGCACTTTGGGAGGCCAAGGTAGGGGGATCACCTGAGGTTAGGAGTTTGAGACAAGCCTGGCCACCATGGCGAAACCGGTCTCTTCATTAAAAGTACAAAAATTAGCTGAGCATGGTGGCGGAAGCCCAGCTACTCAGGAGGCTGAGGCAGGAGAATTGCTTTAACCAGGAGGCAGAGGTTGCAGTGAACTGAGGTCGTTGCAGTGAACTGAGGTCGTGCCACTGCACTCTAGCCTGGGCGATAAAGCGAGACTGCGTCTCAAAAGAAAAAAAAAACCCTCCATTTGTATCCCCAAATTTTAAAATTTTACTCAAAATTCAACAGGGTTTAATAAGGAGCTTGATTAATTCAGTTCTAGAAGTAGACTTCATATAGAGAAATAAAGGAACAGAAATATACTTAGCAAAATTTTGAAGACAAGATGAGGAGACCTGGCCTACCTATCAGATAGTAGGACCTCAGTAAAGCTACTATAATTGAGATAGTGTGTTGCTGGTTTAGGGATAAACAGATGGATCAATAAAACAGCCCAGAAATAGACCTATATACATGTGTAAATTTGATATATGACAGGTGGCATTACAAATCAGTGGGGAAAGAATGGATTGTTAAAAAATACCCTTTTTGACTGGGTGCGGTGGCTCACACCTGCCATGCCAGCACTCTGGGAGGCCAAGGCAGGTGGATCACCTGAGGTCAGGAATTCGGGACCAGCCTGGCCAACGTGGTGAAACCCTCCCTCTACTTGGCTGGGCACGGTGGCTAATGCCTGTAATCCCAGCACTTTGGGAGGCCAAGGCGGGCGGATCACGAGGTCAGGAGATCGAGACCATCCTGGCTAACACGGTGAAACCCCGTCTCTACTAAAAGTACAAAAAATTAGCTGGGCGTGGTGGCGGGCGCCTGTAGTCCCAGCTACTTGGGAGACTGAGGCAGGAGAATGGGATGAACTCATGAGGCAGAGCTTGCAGTGAGCCAAAATTCTGCCACTGCACTCCAGCCTGGGTGACAGAGCGAGACTCTGTCTCAAAAAAAAAAAAAAAAAGAAACCCTGCATCTACTAAAAATACAAAAATTAGCTGGGCATCCGCCTGTAATTCCAACTACTTGGGAGGCTGAGGCAGGAGAACCACTTGAACCTGGGAGGTGGAGGTTGCAGGGAGCCAAGATCACACCATTGCACTCCAGCCTGGGCAACAAGTGAAACTCTGTCTCAATAATAATAATACATAAGTTATTATCTGGTTATGTGTGGTGGCTCATGCCTGTAATTCCAGCACTTTGGGAGGCTGAGGTGGGCGGATTGCTTGAGCTTAGGAGTTCAAGACCAGCCAGCACAACATAGTGAAACTCTTTCCTTACAAAAAATACAAAAACTAGCCAGATATGGTGGTGCTTGCCTGGAGTCCCAGCTACTTGGGACTGAGGCACCAGAATCACTTGAACCCAGGAGGTGGAAGTTGTAGTGAGTCGAGATTGCGCCACTGCACTCCAGCCTGGGCGACAGGTTTATTCCTAAACCCGTAACAAACTATCTTAATTATAGTAGCTTTACTGAAAAGTCATACTATCTGATAGGTAGGCCCACTCACTCCACTTTGTCTTCAAAAAGATTTCTTTTCTTTTTTTTTTTCTTTGAGTCAGTCTTGCTGTGTTGCCTAGGCTGAAGTGCGGTGGCACAATCTTGGCTCACTGCAACCTCCGCCTCCCGGTTTCAAGCAATTCTCCTGCCTCAGCCTCTCGAGTAGCTGGGATTACAGGCCTGGGCCACTGCACCTGGCTGATTTTTGTATTTTTAGTGGAAACGGGGTTTTGTCATGTTGTTGGCCAGGCTGATCTCGAACCTCTGACCGCATGTGATCCACTCACCTTGGCCTCCAAAAGTGCTGGGATTACAGGCTTGAGCCACCGCGCCCGGCTCCAAGGTTTCTTAAGACAAAAATATTGACTGTGAAAGGAAAACTGGCAAGTTTAGCTACATTATAAAGTTCTTTGTTAAAAGATACTATTAATACAAAAAGTTGAAAAGAGAAGCTACAGACTATAAGAAGATATCAGTACCTCTTAACTGACAAAATATTAATATCCAAAATAATAAAAAAAATTGCTAAATTGGCTGGATGCGCTGGCTTACACCTGTAATCCCAGTACTTAGATTGCTTGAGACCAGGAGTTTGAGACCAGCCTGGGCAACATGGAGAAACCCTGTCTCTGCTAAAAATACAAAAAATTAGCCAGGCGTGGTGGCGGGTGGGTGCCTGTAGTCCCAGCTACTTGGGAGGCTGAGGCACAAGAATTGCTTGAACCCGGGAGATGGAGGCTGCAGTGAGCCTAGGTTGCGCCACTGCACTCCAGCCAGAGCAACAGAGCGAGACACTCTCGAAATTGCCAAGTCCACAAGTGACAAATAATTCTGAAGAAAAACAGGTAAAGTGGCCAAGTGCGGTGGCTCGCGCCTGTAATCCCAGCACTTTGGGAGGCCGAGGCGGGCAGATCACTTAAAGTTGGGAGTTTGAGGCCGGGCGCGGTGGCTCAAGCCTGTAATCCCAGCACTTTGGGAGGTCGAGACGGGCGGATCACGAGGTCGGGAGATCGAGACCATCCTGGCTAACACGGTGAAACCCCGTTTCTACTAAAAAATACAAAAAACTAGCTGGGCGTGGTGGCGGGAGCCTGTAGTCCCAGCTACTGGGGAGGCTGAGGCAGGAGAATGGCGGGAACCCGGGAGGCGGAGCTTGCAGTGAGCTGAGATCGCACCACTGCTCTCCAGCCTGGGCGACAGAGCGAGACTCCGTCTCAAAAAAAAAAAAAAAGAAAAAAGAAAAACAGGTAAAGTATAGCCAGGTGGCACACACCTGTAATCCCAGCTACTTGGGAGGCTGAGGCATGAGATTGCTTGAACCCAGGAGCTGGAGGTTGGGGTTGCAATGAGCTGAGATCGCAGCACCGCCCTCCAGCCTGGACGACAAATCGAGACTCGGTCTCTGTAAAAAAAAAAAAGAAAAAAAAACAAACAGGTAAAGTGTGTGTGCAATCATTGAACAAAAGAGGAAACCAGAATAGTCAAGGCATGTGAAAAGATATTCAACATTCAACCACACTAGAAATTGGGGAAATGTAAATCAAAGTGGGACACCATTTTACCCTAACCGGGTCGTAAGTGCTACAGAGAAATTTGTCGCATTCACCGACGACTGGTGTATGTGAAACTCTTCCGTTCAAGGCACTGTTGTCAAATTGTACTCCCAGGTGACTGTTTCTGGTTTCTTATGGCCCTTGTTGCTTCTCTGTACTTTCTCCTGCATAGATCCTAATACCACGTACATTTTTCCGGATAGGTAACTTTCAGTGGTTAGTGTGCACCCTCTCCTTGTCACCTGGCTTCTTGTAGATGTCCATTTGTTTTTGTTTTTGGTCATTACAGGGTATGGAACTCAAAGTAATTCAGAGTTACTCAGAGTCCTGCTCAGTAGTTTTCAAATATTAGAAATTCATTATTAATTAAACCAAATGTTTATCCCAAAAAATAGTAACTGGTAGAATTAGTGGGTTATATACCACCATTTTAAATCTGCCATATGGACTCTTACCATCAGCTGAATTACCCCCGTCTTCAGGTGTCAGAGAAAGCATTTCACGATAGTTACGACTTCACCATTCTTTGTTCTTATCATTTGCTGGACTGTCAGCCTTCAGTGAAGCATCAAATGATTCCTTAAATAGTCATTTAAATCTTTGACTATTATTGCATGATGGCCTAGGAGTAAAGATAACTGAAAACAGAGAAACAAACCATTTTAAGTTTGAAGAAATGGGAAGATAAAGGGCATGAAAAGGACTTTGAATGTGATATTAGATATAACCATTCGAAAAAGTTGAAAGTTAACTGAAAGGTTAGAATTTAGAATGGACAGTTTATGTGACAGCTTAAAGTGACATAATCCTTGATTTTCTGGGGAAGAATTAAATTTTTTTTTGGTTATAACTTTCCTATATTAGACTATATTGTTACTATTTTGAGTATTACAAAAGATGTGGTTTTATTATTAGTTTTTGGAAACAGGGTTTCTCCATGTTTCCCAGGCTAGTCTCAAACTCCTGAACTCAAGCATTCTGCCCACCTTTGCCTCCCAAAGTGCTAGGATTACAGGCATGAGCCAACATGCCTGGGCAAGATGTGATTTTAAAAAGTATTCTGCATTTGCCTTTAAGTCATTACAATGTGAGACTAGTTATTTGTTCCATCATAATTTCTTCTTTTTCACTTCCATAAGTATATGTATCTGTGAAAATGTCTTTATACATTACATGTATAAATTTACATTTGGAATTCCCACACCAGAAATAAAAGGAAAGCAAACTTAAAAGTGTATGGTATAATTTTTGTCCTTAGAAATTACCGATTTAAAAAAGCAAAACATACCTGGTGTTACTGTTATGGCTAAAACAGATACATGCATATGTTGCTGTGGGAATACAAATTGGAACTACCTTTTTGAAAAGCAAGGGACAAAACTGTTATGTGAAATCTCAATTGTATATTCTATTCTGGTGGTATGATTATGGATAACATCTATTAATTATGTTATTTTCCCAGTTTTCTATATTATTTTATAATTAAAAATTATAAATGGTAATTTATGTAGATGTAAAATGTAGATGAAGGCATAGCCAGAACTTACCATCATTTTGTATCTAAGATAGAAACTGTTGTAAATTTCAGTTTAATGGAATTGCATCTTCTTTCAGGTTAAAGAACTGAATCATTATCTGGAAGCTGAGAAATCTTGTAGGACTGATCTAGAGATGTATGTAGCTGTTTTGAATACTCAGAAATCTGTTCTACAGGAAGATGCTGAGAAACTGCGGAAAGAATTGCATGAAGGTAAATAAATATTCTGTATATTTTTATCTTTGTCTCTGAGAACCATATAAGTTAAATTGATGTTGACTAATAACAATGATAAATCTTAAAATAACAATGCAACATGTTAGTGATTCAATTTAAGCCTTGTAGTTGGTTTAAATGTACTCATACAAACCTGAAATTATGGATTTTCCTTCATGACCTCAGTAATAACTTTACAAGGCAGCCAGATGCAGTGGCTCACTCCTATAATTCCAGCATTTTGGGAGGCCAAGGCGGGCAGATCACTTGAGGTCAGGAGTTCGAGACCAGCCTGGCCAACATGGCGAAAACCTGTCTCTACTGCGAAAACAAAAATTAACCAGGTGTGGTGATGCGCACCTATTATTCCAGCTACTCGGGAGGTTGAGGCACGAGAATCACTTGAACACAAGAGGCAGAGGTTGCAGTGAGCCGAGCTCACACCACTGCACTCTGGCTTGGGTGACAGAGTGAGACTTCATCTCAAAAAAAACCAAAAAAACAAAAAACACAACTTCACCAGGCATGAGCTTTGGGCAGAAAGATAATAAAGCTGGGAATTTCTGCTTAAACTACTTTTCCCCCCACACTCATTTTGATGGAGGTGTATTAGCAAAAGTGAAAATTGGGAAGGGCAGAGAGTGTATTCTGGAGGCCCCAAGTACCGTCCTGTTTTTAAGGGACAGTTTTGATTTCACTAGTCTGGTAGCAGAGTGATACAGAAATTGACTCTGTTTTCCAGGGGCACATTCTTTCCCCACTAAAATATTATGAAAATAACCCAAACTTTGAGTAAAGTTTTGGCCTTCAGGAAACAGTTTCCAAGTGTGCTATTGCAATAAAAAGACACTTATATTCTTAAAGGTGTCCAAAAGAACTAGTTCAGTTTAAACTGTGTCCCTCTAACACTTCCAGAAATAATGTAAATTATTGAGACTACCAAACCTTCCTAATAACCCTTGAAAAGTACCTGAGAAGGTTGGCCGGGCGCGGTGGCTCAAGCCTGTAATCCCAGCACTTTGGGAGGCCGAGACGGGCGGATCACGAGGTCAGGAGATCGAGATCATCCGGCTAACACGGTGAAACCCCGTCTCTGCTAAAAAATACAAAAAACTAGCTAGGCGAGGTGGTGGGCGCCTGTAGTCCCAGCTACTCGGGAGGCTGAGGCAGGAGAATGGCGTGAACCCGGGAGGCGGAGCTTGCAGTGAGCTGAGATCCCGCCACTGCACTCCAGCCTGGGTGACAGAGCAAGACTGTGTCTCAAAAAAAAAAAAAAGAAAAGTACCTGACCTGAGAAGGTTAATTAAAATGAGGAAGGACATGGAGTAATTTCCATACTGAAACACTCACAACAAAAAATTGAGTCTTTTTTTTGAGACGGAGGTTCGTTCTTGTCGCCCAGGCTGGAGTGCAGTGGTGCGACCTCAGCTCACCGCAACCTTCACCTCCTGGGTTCAAGTGATTCTCTTGCTTCAGCCTCCCGAGTACCTGGGATTACAGGATGTGCCACCATGCCTGGCTAATTGTGTATTTTCAGTAGAGGTGGGGTGTTTCTCCATGTTGATCAGGCTGGTCTCGAACTCCCAACCTCAGGTGATCCACCTGCCTCGGCCTCCCAAAGTGCTGGGATTACAGGTGTGAGCTACCATGCCCGGCCCAGATAGGCTTCTTAAAAGAAGTTGTCCTTAAGTGGAGTTTTGGAAGGTGGGTAGGTGCTTGTCAGGTAGTCAGAGAGAAGCATGGCATTCAGGGTCATTTGCATGTGATGCAGTTAGGTAAGGAAGTCTAAGAAAAGCAGTTTAGCACAATTAAAATACAAGAGGCAATGGGCAAAATGTGTGATTGGAGCAGTAGAAACAGACCAGTACATAGAGGTTTTATGCTAAGAATATTGGACTTGATCATCTGGGCAGTTTGGAGCCTCTGAAGGTTTTTTTATTTTCTCTGGTTTTTTTTTGAGATGGAGTCTTGCCCTTGTCACCCAGGCTGGAGTGCAGTGGCACGATCTTGGCTCACTGCAAGCCCTGCCTCCTGGGTTCATGCCATTCTCTTGCCTCAGCCTCCCAAGTAGCTGGAACTACAGGTGCCCGCCACCACGCCTGGCTCATTTTTTTGTATTTTTAGTAGAGATGGGGTTTCACTGTGTTAGCCAGGATGGTCTTGATCTCCTGACCTTGTGATCCACCCACCTCGGCCTCCCAAAGTGGTGGGATTACAGGCATGAGCCACTGCGCCCAGCCTATTTTCTCTGAAATAATAGTTTTATTAAGATAAAATTTGCATGCCATGAAGTTCACTCGTTATCAAGTATACAATTCAGTAGTTTTTAATATATTCACAAAATTGTGCCCCATCACCACTGTCTACTTCCAAAACATTTTCATTACCTCAAAAAGAAATCCTGTCCCCATTTACCGTCACGTCCTACGTCTTACCCCCAGCCCTTGGCAACCACTAATCTCCTTTCTATCTCTGTGGACTTGCCTGTTCTGAACTTTGATGTGAATGGGATTTTATAATACGTGCCTTTTTGTGTCTGGGTTCAGTGAAGGGTTTTTGACTGGAGAGTGGTAATATTTGTTTTGCATTTTAGAAAGTTCAATCTAACAGCACTGTGGTGAATAGAATAGGGAGGGCAAGACTGAGGGCAGAAGAATAAAAAAGGGGCCTCTGTTGTAGTTGTTTAAGTCATAAGCGCTGATCTAAGGCAGAAGCCAGAAGATAGATGTATCATATTGCAGAGGAGGCCGAATTAGCAGGTCTCTGTCATAGCTGAATATGTTGGGGTGAAGAAAAGTCAGAAGTATGAGCTGTCTCGGGTTTCTGACTTGGTAGATGGGTGGATGGCTGAGCTGATGAGTATCAACAACACATACATTTTACAAAGATTCCTTGACCTGTCATAAGAAGTCTATATTAACCGGACCCAAGAGGATTTCTGGATAACAGATTTATCAGAATGTGTTAAACACAATTAGGAGTGTTTATTCCACCTTTGGCCTTTGGAGCAATGTTTCCCAAAGTTTATTCCCTAGAATACTTGTTATTTGAGTTGTACTGTGAAAAGTTTTTTTTTTTTTCTTTTGTCAAATAGATTTGGGAAAGGCTATATTATATATCACCTTCCAAGAAAACATAGACATAATTAAGACCCCGAGTTCAAAGTCCTGCAGTAAAGAAATCTTTAAAAATTTATTTAATTATGGAGGAGCCTTTGCAAAATAATAATAATAATACATTTCTCCCTTTAACCTGAAGTTTCTAAGACTTTACTAAGCACAGAAATCTTTCTTTGCTATGTTCCTAGGAGTCCACTTTGGGAGACTCTGCTTTAAAGAGATGGTGTGGGGATAGGTTGCCCCTTGGTCCAGCTAAGAATAGAATCCTAGAGATGTGGAGCATTGGTCAGACCTGGGCTAGGAGCCCTGTGCTAAAGAAATTGCCTACATTAAAATTCAGTGTTTTTGATTTGTGGTGGGGGGTTCCTAAACAGTTTGCCATCTCTTGGAGCAAGAGCGACAGCAACACAACCAGTTAAAGCATACGTGGCAGAAGGCCAATGACCAGTTTCTGGAATCTCAGCGTTTACTGATGAGAGACATGCAGCGAATGGAGATTGTGCTAACTTCAGAACAGCTCCGACAAGTTGAAGAACTGAAGAAGAAAGATCAGGTGAATAGAAGTTTTGAGGACTGATTTGCCTTGTCAGTAATGTCCCCCACCACATGGGATTGCATTACCTTATGTGTATTAGAGACTGACTTAAGCTGCAACAAGGTGATCTATGCCACTTTTAAAAACATAACAGCTACATTTGAGGGGCTTTGTTTTTCATCTTTAGAAATGGCCTCCTCAAGGGGGTGGGGAAACTGATTTAGAAATGATCTTCAGTCACTGCAGGATGTAGCAGTGCATACTTCGGAGAAAATCTTTCTCTCCCCTGCTGACCAGTTCTCCCAGTGCTCCTGGGTTTTAGCAGCCCAGGCCAAATCTTGGGGGACATTGCTGTAAAACAAGCTTGTCCAACCTGCAGCCCTTGGCTTTGAATGCAACCCAACAGAAATTTGTAAACTTTCTTAAAACATTATGAGATTTCTTTTGCAATCTTTTTTTGTTTGTTTGTTTTAGCTCATCAGCTGTCGTTAGTATTAGTGTATTTTGTGTGTAGCCAAAACAGTTCTTCTTCAATGTGGCCCAGGGAAGCCAAAAGATTGGACACCCTGCTCTAAAAGCTATACTAGGTGACATGATATGAATGGAGAGGCTGAGTAATAGGAGGTGGCAGGTGTTCAGAGCGCTGCATATTTAGGTTCCTGTTTTCTCTTTATCTTTTAGTTATTTAAATTGCATGAATTATATATATATTTTTTTACACATTATCATAATTTTTTTGTTTTAAATACAGCAAAAAAATAAATATGAAGTGATCAAGTGAAAAATCTTCCTTAACATCTCCCACACCTCCCCTTGTCAGAAGATTGTTGTACCATTTGGCAGAGAGTCTTCTAAACCAGTTTTGTGTGTTCATGATACACATTTAGGGTATAGTTTTCCTCTTATATAACTATGGTTATACTATAAGTATTTATTCTGGGCAGGGCATGGTGGTTCACGTCTGTAATCCCAACACTTTGGGAGGCTGAGGCGGGAGGATCGCTTGAGCCCAAGAGGTCAAGACCAGCCTGGGCCATATAGTGAGACTGTTTCTACAAAAAGTAAAAAAATAAAAAAAATAGCTGGGCATGGTGGCATGTGCCTGTAGTTCCAGCTACTTGGGAGGCTGAGGTGGGAGGATCACTTGATCCTGGAGGCAGAGGCTGCAGTGAGCTATGATCACACCACTGCACTTCAGCTGTGGGTTACAAAGCAAGATCTTGTCTAAAAAAAAAGTGTATATATTTCGCATAACAAAGCAAGATCTTGTCTCAAAAAAAAGTGTATATATTTCTCATATGCATTATCCTGGATATTTTTCATATCAATGTTGTATTTTGCTCTTGACTGTAGCATGGATGCACCATATTGATTTACCCTTTCTCCTTGTAGTGGGCATCTAGGTGATCCCCCTTTTCTTGTCATCTCAAATAATGTTGCAGTGAAATCCTTGACCATATTGTGTATGTGTGCAGATATTTCCCTAGGATAGCTGTGTAAAAGTGTTCCCTGCCTTTCTAAGTATCTTGTCAAACATTTCAAATTGCTTTATGTGACTTACGTTAGATTTTGTTTTGCAAAGTTTCTTCTTTTTTTTTTTTTTTTTTTTTTATTATACTTTAAGTTCTAGGGTACATGTGCATAACGTGCAGGTTACATATGTATACATGTGCCATGTTGGTGTGCTGCACCCATCAACTCATCAGCACCCATCAATTCATCATTTATATCAGGTATAACTCCCCAATGCAATCCCTCCCCCCTCCCCCCTCCCCATGATAGGCCCCAGTGTGTGATGTTCCCCTTCCCGAGTCCAAGTGAGCTCATTGTTCAGTTCCCACCTATGAGTGAGAACATGCGGTGTTTGGTTTTCTCTTCTTGTGATAATTTGCTAAGAATGATGGTTTCCAGCTGCATCCATGTCTCTACAAAGGACGCAAACTCATCCTTTTTTATGGCTGCATAGTATTCCATGGTGTATATGTGCCACATTTTCTTAATCCAGTCTGTCACTGATGGACATTTGGGTTGATTCCAAGTCTTTGCTATTGTGAATAGTGCCGCAATAAACATACGTGTGCATGTGTCTTTGTAGTAGCATAATTTATAATCCTTTGGGTATATACCCAGTAGTGGGATGGCTGGGTCATATGGTACATCTAGTTCTAGGTCCTTGAGGAATCGCCATACTGTTTTCCATAATGGTTGAACTAGTTTACAATCCCACCAACAGTGTAAAAGTGTTCCTATTTCTCCACATCCTCTCCAACACCTATTGTTTCCTGATTTTTTTAATGATTGCCATTCTAACTGGTGTGAGATGGTATCTCATTGTGGTTTTGATTTGCATTTCTCTGATGGCCAGTGATGATGAGCATTTTTTCATGTGTCTGTTGGCTGTATGAATGTCTTCTTTTGAGAAATGTCTGTTCATATCCTTTCCCCACTTTTGGATGGGGTTGTTTGTTTTTTTCTTGTATATTTGTTTGAGTTCTTTGTAGATTCTGGAAATTAGCCCTTTGTCAGATGAGTAGATTGCAAAAATTTTCTCCCATTCTGTAGGTTGCCTGTTCACTCTGATGGTAGTTTCTTTTGCTGTGCAGAAGCTCTTTAGTTTAATGAGATCCCATTTGTCAATTTTGGCTTTTGCTGCCGTTGCTTTTGGTGTTTTAGACATGAAGTCCTTGCCCATGCCTATGTCCTGAATGGTACTACCTAGATTTTCTTCTAGGGTTTTTATGGTATTAGGTCTAACATTTAAGTCTCTAATCCATCTTGAATTAATCTTCGTATAAGGAGTAAGGAAAGGATCCAGTTTCAGCTTTCTACTTATGGCTAGCCAATTTTCCCAGCACCATTTATTAAATAGGGAATCCTTTCCCCATTTCTTGTTTTTGTCAGGTTTGTCAAAGATCAGATGGTTGTAGATGTGTGGCATTATTTCTGAAGGCTCCGTTCTGTTCCATTGGTCTATATCTCTGTTTTGGTACCAGTACCATGCTGTTTTGGTCACTGTAGCCTTGTAGTATAGTTTGAAGTCAGGTAGCGTGACGCCTCCGGCTTTGTCCTTTTGACTTAGGATTGTCTTGGCAATACGGGCTCTTTTTTGGTTCCATATGAACTTTAAAGCAGTTTTTTCCAATTCGGTGAAGAAACTCATTGGTAGCTTGATGGGGATGGCATTGAATCTATAAATTACCTTGGGCAGTATGGCCATTTTCACAATATTGATTCTGCCTATCCATGAGCATGGTATGTTCTTTTTTAAATTTCCTTTTTGTGTCTTAATTTGGACTCATTCGTCTTGCATGTAGTCAAAGCCAACGTAAGGATTTTTTTTTTTTTTTTTTTTTTGAGACAGGGTTTCACTCCAATCACCCAGGCTGGAGTGCAGTGGCACAATCTTGGCTCACTGCAACCTCCGCTTCCTGGGCTCAAGTCATTCTTCTGTCTCAGCTGCCCAAGTAGCTGGGACTACAGGTGTGCGCCACCATGCCTGGCTAATTTTTGTATTTTTAGTAGAGACAGTGTTTCACCATGTTGCCCAGGCTGGTCTCAAACTCCTGACCTCAAGTGATCTGCCCGTCTCGGCCTCCCAAAGTACTGGGATTACAGGCGTGAGCCACCACGACCCCCTGACATAAGGATTTAGATTCTAAAGTACAGATCTTACCCTGCCTCCCCTGCTGCCCATTAAGAGAGTCTAAATGTGACCGGGTGTGGTGGCTCACATCTGTAATCCCAGCACTTTGGGAGTCCAAGGCGGGTGGATCACCTCAGGTCAGGAGTTTGAGACCAGCCTGGTCAACGTGACGAAACCCTGTCTTTACTAAAAGTATAAAAATTAGCTGGGTGTGGTGGCACGTACCTGTAGTCCCAGCTACTTGGGAAGCTGAGGCAGGAGAATCACTTGAACCTGGGAGGCGGAGGTTGCAGTGAGCTGAGATCGCATCCTGCCCTCCAGCATGGGTGACAGAGTGAGACTCTGTCTCAAAAAAAACGAAAACAAAAAGAGTCTAAACTTTACTAAGATGATCATTTAAAACTTTTGAACATTTATTGAGCTCTTACTATGTGCTAGCATTGTGTTAGGGTTTATGTATAAATCTTTATCTCAAGTGCCTATCAAAAAAAAAAAAAAAGCAAAAAACTCTCTGTAAGTGGTAGGGACTACAGTTATACAGTTCCTGTGTTCTAGAATAGTGAACAGGCTGAGAGGTTATGTATGACCCATCTGAGGCTTGAACAATCTCTGATTCCAGAGTCTAAGTGCTTACTACCTCTTTCTCCATGTTTTTTACTTCTCCTGTGCCTGCCCATTTTTCATCCATATAAAATTACACAGAATTCCCCCACAGGCCTGCTTTTCCACGTTTCTGTCTTTTGTATGTGCTTCCTTTCTCCCTGGAACCCTTAATTGTCTCTTCTCATGCAACTGGCAAACTTACCTTACTGATCTTTCAAGGTTCAGCTGAAGTGTTACCTCCTTTGGGCCCCCTTTGCTGGTTCCTTCAGATGAAATCAGTCATTGCTTTTCCTCCTTCTTTATAACCTTGTACATACTTGTATTGTAAGTGTTTGTCTCTCCTCACTAGGCTGTTTTAGGGTACACTGAAGGTATAAGGTATCTCACTCATCTTTGTTGAGTGAGTTATTCTATCAACTTTAATCATTCCTTTTGTATTCATATACATTTGTTAATGTTTCTAATGGATGTGTAACATTATAAAAACTTTCTTGGGAGGGGTGTGGTGTCTCATGCCTGTATTCCCAACGCTTTGAGAGGCCAAGGTCGGGAGGATCGCTTGAGCCTGGGAGTTTGAGACCAGCCAGGACAATGGCGTGAGATCCCATCTATACAAAAAAACCAAAAAGTTAGCCAGGCATGGTGGTGCATGCCTCTGATCCTGGCTACACGAGAGGCCGAGGCAGGAGGATTGCTTGAGTCCAGGAGTTCAAGACCAGCCTTGGCAACAAAGTGAAACCCTGTCTCTACAAAAGATACAAAAATTAGGCAGTCGTGATGGCACATGCCTATGATCCCAGCTATACGAGAGGATGAGGTGGGAGAATTGCTTGAGCCCAGGAGATCGAGGCTGCAGTGAACCATGTTTGCACCACTGCATTCCAGCCTGAGTGTCAGAGCAAGACCTTGTCTCAAAAACAGACTTTTTCGTATTTATTTTCTGCAGTAATCACAAGGAATGTTCTGTGTAAAAAAAAATTTTTTTTTCATGGATCATTTGAAGAGTCGGTTTTGCTTTCTTTTGTTTTGGCTTACTTTATGCAGTATACTTTTCTTGGAAGCTGCTTCCTGATTTCTTCTTTATACCAGGGTTCTTAGTTTGTGCTTATAGTATTAAAATATTTTGTCATTTCCAGAGGCCCTTATATGGGATTACAAACAAAGAAGCGTAAGTGCCAGTTTTCTTGTATCATAATGCTCTGTTCTTTCTTATTTGTTTTGAATGGTTAAAGAACTATGTCACTTAGTAAGTAGGTTACTTGGGTCATATATATGTTTTTTTCTTCCTAACTTTTAGGAGGATGATGAACAACAGAGACTCAATAAGAGAAAGGATCACAAAAAAACAGATGCTGAGGAAGAAATAAAAATACCAGTAGTGTGTGCTTTAGCTCAAGAAGAATCTTCAGCCCAGTTATCAAATGAAGAGGTATAGTGAGTCTATAATTAAAGTCATTATATACACAATGTCAACAATTTTAGCTTACTCATACATCAGTTAATTACATTGTCCATATGAGAAGTGAGAAGTGCATTTTATCTAACTAAGTGAAAGTTAGATAAAAATGACAGTATTTATTTTCAGTTGTTTTTATGGCATTATAGGTAGCACTGTTTGACACATGTTGTAGCTTCATTCACTGTCTGAAATAATTAGATGTTCTTTTTCCCAGTATTTCCCAAATTTAATGCATTAAAATAAACCTCTAAATAATGTCTGCAAAATCTTTTTTGATGTGAATAGTACATATTGCTAATACTTGTCTTTTTTGTTTAAAAGAGATTATCTGAAGCGCTGAAATGCTTAACTCCCTGTAGCATATATATGAATATTAACCACTGTTAGGTTTTCATCCCTGATGGCAGTGGGTGAGGTTTGGCAGATTGCAACACCACAGGGTAAAACGTGTCAGGTACTAGGAATGGGTAGAGTAGAGGGACCTGGAAGTGTTAGGTGTTCTGTGGCCTTGGCACCTCTCACCCACAGTGTGGCAAGGGCCTTCTCATTGGGTTTCCTGTCTCAACTTGTCCCATTCCATCGCACCCTCAGCATTACTGTCAAATTCATTTTCTTAAGTGCAGCTGAGTCAGGCCACTCCCCTACTCAATAACTACCATTGACTCCCCTTACCTATATAATTAAGTACACATTCTTCACTCGGACAGGTAAGGCCCTTCATCATCTGGATTACATTTTAGCCATGTTGGCTGTCATCTTGGGCTGTACTCCCCCCTGGTCTGTTGCTGCCTTCATTCAGAGTACTTTCCTCCCATTGCCTTTCTGAGTATTGAAATCCTTCTGCTCATCTTTCAAAGCTCGTGCTGGTTATCTTGTTATCAGTGAAGGAAATGCTTCTCTTATTGCCTTGAGGATGAAAACAAAAATCCCCCAAGATCCCTAGCATGGCATACAAGGGCGTTCACAGTTAAATGGCCCTTCCGGCCTCACTCACGGCTCTCCAGTTCTCTGTACCCAGACCTGTGCACTTACTGTTCACGCTCACTGCCCCGTCCCTGCGGCTTAGAATCACGCTCACTCCCTGCTACACCTCCTTTCCTGGCCTGGTGAATGAATTGCAGTTAAATTGGATACGGATCTTGTCTTTACTTTCAGGGGTATCCTGCTTCTGTTTACTCTGCAGATTTACTTTGAGCCATACGTAATCTCCCTCCTGGTGGTTTATATGCCCATGCTTGTGGATTGTTTGAGGTTTAAGAAAAACTTTAAAAAAATTTTCGTAGACACTGAAAAGTGCTGTAGATTGTAGTTGTTTTGTTCATTCTTTGTTCTGGGACATAGACTGGGAACCACTTGGTCTAATTCTGCTGTGCATTTTAAAAATACTTAGACTCCCAAGAGAATGTCTCAAGTTTTGGGTACAGCCAACGATTACATAGTGTTTTCATCATGCGGTAATCTATCCAGGAATGTCTGAAAAGCGGGGAAACGGGAAACAAGGGACATTTTTTGTGATTTACAGAGAAGCATTTTTATTTTTGATTCTCTCTTAACGATCTGTAGACTTTCAGAGCTGGTGTTTTGCAATTTGAATGTTGAATATAATTGTTTTTTATTGAGAATAATGACACAGCTCTTGGTTTAGAGTTAATCTGAAGCTGGCTAACATGATGAAACCCTATCTCTACTAAAAATACACAGATTAGCTGGGTGAGGTTGCATATGCCTGTAATCCCAGCTACTCAGGTGACTGAGGCATGAGAATCGTTTGAACCCAGGAGGTGGAGGTTGCAGTGAGCTGAGATTTCGCCCCTGCACTCCAGCATGGATGACAGTGAGACCCTGTCTCACACAAAAATGTTAATCAGATGCTTTATAAGAGAGTTAGATTTATGGCTAAAGATATTTGAAATTTGTAGACCTCACATTTTCTTTAACCTGATGCTTATAATGCGCTTTTCTCTACACAAAATGTTCATTATGGAAGATTTGGGAAGTATCGGAAACGCCATACAAAATAAAAATAACTGTTAGATCATCCTACCCAGAGGTCACAACTAATATTTTGGTACATATCTCTTTCTTGCTTTTCTTATTTTCTTTTCCAGAGATAATATATATGTTAACATATATGTTTCTTTCTTTCTTTCTTTTTTTTTTTTAATTTGAGAAAGGGTCTCACTCTCACCCTGGCTGGAGTGCAGTGGCGCAATCTCAGGTCACTGCAGCCTTGACCTCCTGGGCTCAAGCAATCCTCCTGCCTCATCATCCTGAGTAGCTGGGACTACAGGCGTCCGCCATCCTGCCCAACTAATTTTTTGTAGAGACAGTGTTTCAACATGTTGCCCAGGCTGGAACATATGTGTTTCTATTTGTACTTTTTTCAAAAATTTGAGACAGGTTCTCACTCTCACCCAGGCTGGAGTGTAGTGGCATGATCTCAGCTCACTACAACCTCTGCCTCCTGGGTTCCAAGCAATTCTACTGCCTCAGCCTCCTGAGTAGCTGGGATTACAGGAGTGCACCACCACGCCAGGCTAATTTTTGTATTTTTAGTAGAGATGGGGTTTCACCATGTTGACCAGGCTGGTCTCGAACTTCTGGCCTCAAGTGATTTGCCCACCTTGGCCTCCCAAAGTGCTGGGATTACAGGTGTGAGCCACGGTGTCCAGCTTGTGCCTGGTTTTTAATTTAATTTATAATGGTGAGTGAGTGATGACATAGGGAGGTCAATGTCACTGAAAGAAGTTTTGTGTTACTCACAGTTCTCCTAGAAGCAGAGGCCCAGCACACCATGCATGGCCACAGCAGGGAAGTACCAGAGCTGGTCAGGAGGCAGGAGCAGGAGCGAGAGAAAAGCATGGGCCATAGCTATCATTGTGGGTTTCTGGGAAAAGCAAAGTGGAGCAGAGCAGAAAGTTTAGGACTGGCTAGTAATTAATTCTGGCAGCCTTTGGGGTATAGGGTCTGTTCTTAGCTGTTTGGAACTGGCCCTGGGTTGATTTTGGGCAGGGGAAATACTGGCTCGGTGTGTGATTTAGGTAAGGGAGGTGTTTGGGGATATGGGTTTGGGATATGGTTTGTGTATGAAAGGCGTGTTTACAGTCAGATGAGTTGTTTATTATCTCTAGAAATTAGCTAGTCCTGGGACGCAGTTTCTTCATGCCAGCAAGGCCTCCAGTAAATCAAGACATCATGAAATATAGAAAATGAAAAGTGTGATTAACACACTGATAGTCAAGTTGGTTCCACTTTTTACTACTATCCAATTTTTCATTATTATAAGTAATGTTATAATGTTATATATAATTTTTCCTGTACAAAAATCATGGATGCATCTGATTTTATTTTATTTTATATCATTTTATTTTTAGTATAAGTTCTTAGGAAAAGAACTGCCTGGCTGGGCACAGTGGCTCACAAGTGTAATTGCAGCACTTTTTTGGACGCTGAGGCAGGCGGATCACTTGAGGCCAGGAGTTTGAGACCAGCCCGGCCAACATGATGAAACCCGTCTCTACTAAAAATACAGAAATTAGCCATGTGCGGTGTCTGGCGCCTGTAGTCCAGCTACTCACTGTGGCTGAGGCACGAGAATCCCTTGAGCCCAGGAGGTGGAGGCTGCAATGGGCCGAGATTGCGCCACTGCATTCCAGCCTGGGTGACAGAGCGAGACTCTGCCTCCAGGAAAAAAGAAAACAAAAACAAAACAAAACCAAAACCAAAAAAAAAAAAAAAAACATGCTGAATTCAAGAATGTAAACATTTTAAAGATATTATTGCCAATGTCGTAGTCTGATGTGGCGTTTTTTGTTTTGTGTTTTTTGAGACAGGGTCTCATTCTTGCTACCCAGGCTGGCTAGAGTATAGTGGCACCATCACAGCTCACTACAGCCTTGATCTCCTAGGCTCAAGCAATCCTCCTGCCTCAGCCTCCTGAGCAGCTGAGACTACAGGCATGTGCTACTATGCCTGGCTAATTTTTAAATTTTTTTGTAGAAAGGAGGTCCCCCTATGTTGCCCAGGCTGGTCTTTTACTCCTGGGCTCAACCTATCCTCCCACCTCAGCCTCCCAAAGTGTTGGATTTATAGGCACGAGCTACTGCACCAGGCCTGTAGTCTGATGTTTTTCAAATGGCCCTCACAGCTGTTCTGTCCCTAGCCCCTTCCCTCTTCAGTATCACAGCAGCGCTGTATGTCATACATAGCAGTGCGTGTTAGGTTTATTTGTAAACTGACAGAATGGCTTATCCCAGTTTTTATTAGGATACTTACTTGGGATCTTTGCCATAGTAAGCTTAATATATATGAGATTTGTGTTCTTAGCCATTGCAGTTTCAGATGAGTAAAAAAAAAAAATTTTTTTTTTTTTTTGAGACGGTGTCTCACTCTGTCACCCAGACTGGAGTGCAGTGGCGCGATCTCGGCTCACTGCAAGCTCCACCTCTTGGGTTCATGCCATTCTCCTGCCTCAGTCTCCCGAGTAGCTGGGACCACAGGCGCCGCCATCACGCCCGGCAAATTTTTTGTATTTTTAGTAGAGACGGGGTTTCACCGTGTTAGCCAGGATGGTCTCGATCTCCTGACCTCATGATCTGCCCACCCCGGCCTCCCAAAGGGCTGGGATTACAGGCTTGAGCCACTGTGCCTGGCCCTCAGATGAGTAAAAGTCTTTAAAAGGAAAGAAATGGAGGCATTAATTCAAAATTTGTCACCTTTTTATTACACCAAGAATATTTTTAAAACATTTTTAAAAATTGGTTACATGCACTTGCCAGTAACAACTGTATTCCACAGTCTCCTCTGGTTCATTTAAAAAAGGGCATCTAACAACAAAACGTGGAAAGGATATTATCTTACAATATTGTCATTTAAATGGAATAAATTCAGTTGGAAAGAAAACTTGTTACATTTTTCTTTAAATAATTTGTCTTATTTCCCCGCTAACTGTGCAGCTGCTTCATGTAACGGCACTGATTTGCTTTGCCTTCGGGAATGTGCTGTTTAAAAATTGAGATGAAATTCATATAACATAAAATTTAAAGTGTATAGTTCAGTGATATTGCATATATACACAAATGTTTTTAGTTTGAAAACTTTTTTTTTTTTTTTTTTGAGACGGAGTCCCGCTCTTTCGCCCAGGCTGGAGTGCAGTGGCCGGATCTCAGCTCACTGCAAGCTCCGCCTCCCGGGTTTATGCCATTCTCCTGCCTCAGCCTCCCGAGTAGCTGGGACCACAGGCGCCCGCCACCTCGCCCGGCTAGTTTTTTGTATTTTTTAGTAGAGACGGGGTTTCACCGGGTTAGCCAGGATGGTCTCGATCTCCTGACCTCGTGATCCACCCGTCTCGGCCTCCCAAAGTGCTGGGATTACAGGCTTGAGCCACCGCGCCCAGCCTGAAAACATTTTTATCACTCCCAAAGGAGACCTCATACCCATTAGAGTCACTCCCCATTTTCCCTTCCCCCGCTAGCCTCTAGCAACCACTAATCTGCTTTATGTCTCTATGGATTTACTTGTTCTGGACATTTTCAATAGACGGACTTACATAATATGTGACATTTTGCATCTCCTTTCGCATAGTATACAACATTGAACATGTTGATTACACCTTGCTTGCAAATAACACATTATTGGGCCGGGCGCGGTGGCTCACGCCTGTAATCCCAGCACTTTGGGAGGCCAAGGCAGGTAGATCACAAGGTCAGGAGATCGAGACCATCCTGGCCAACACGGTGAAACCCTGTCTCTACTAAAAATACAAAAAATTAGCCGGGCGAGGTGGCGGGCACCTGTAGTCTCAGCTACTCAGGAGGCTGAGGCAGGAGAATGGCGTAAACCCGGGAGGTGGAGCTTGCAGTGAGCTGAGATCTTGCCACTGAACTCCAGCCTGGGCGACAAAGCAAGACTCCATCTCAAAAAAACAAAAAAAAAAAAAAAGAAAGAAAGAAAGAAAATACCACATTCTCGTCATTTCCTTCCTACTACTCTGTCCTCTCCTTTGCTCATCCCCAAAATGTTAGTCTTTCTCAGGGTTCTGCCCTTGGCCCTCTTTTCCTACACATTCATCCTAGGTGTTCTGGTTTGCTGCTGTGACTTTAAATACCATTATACGATAGTTACTCCCAAGTCTCTGTTGAAAGACTTCTGTGTCCCTCTATTAAGGGTACATCTCTACTTGGATATACGATAGGCACCTCACGCTTGACATACACAACACTGGGGAAGCAGGTGACCTTCCCCAGCTCTTTGTATTTGGGAGCTCTTTGAGCTACCAGAGCATTCAGCACACAGCTCTAGCCCATCCTTTTATCACAGTATTGTAACAGTCTGCTTACTTACCTTGTGTTTTTGAAGCTGTGTGTATCTCTAGGTCAGGGATTACGTCTTGCTCACAGTTGTATCCTGAGGGCCTGGTTTCGTGTCCGGCATGTAGAAATGACACTTAATAATGTTTGTTCAATGAGTCTATGAAGGTAGCACATTAATGATTATCACGTGTGGCAAGTGGTGGAATACATTTATTGTTTTTTTTGTATTTAAAAATGCAGAGAATTGTCTAACTTGGCAATATATATTTTCATATTTCAGGAGCATTTAGATAGCACCCATGGTTCAGTGCATTCCTTAGATGCAGACTTATTGTTGCCAGCTGGAGATCCTTTCAGTAAATCGGACAATGACATGTTTAAAGATGGACTCAGGAGAGCACAGTCTACAGACAGCTTGGGAACTTCGGGCTCATTGCAATCCAAAGCTTTAGGCTATAACTACAAAGCAAAATCTGCTGGAAACCTGGACGAGTCAGATTTTGGACCACTGGTAGGAGCAGATTCAGTGTCTGAGAACTTTGATACTGCATCCCTTGGGTCGCTCCAGATGCCAAGTGGGTTTATGTTAACCAAAGATCAGGAGAGAGCAATCAAGGCGATGACACCAGAACAAGAAGAGACGGCGTCCCTCCTCTCCAGCGTTACCCAGGGCATGGAGAGTGCGTACGTGTCCCCCAGTGGTTATCGTTTAGTTAGTGAGACAGAATGGAATCTCTTGCAGAAAGAGGTGAGTTACCTTTTTCACGTTTTTCCTCTTGCTCACACTGAGGCACAGTGGGAAGCTCTGGGATTTATTGTTCATTCAGCAGATGGTTCCTGGAGTCAGTGCAGGCACATGTTGCCAGCAAGTGGATGTTAACCTGTGTCACCTGACTCTTGTCATGGTCCGCTTCGGCTATTCCAGGTAATTGTGACAGAGAAAGGAGCTAGCTAGCTAATCACAGTGAATGTGAACTTCCTCACCTGAACTCACAACTCTCAGGTTGGAGCGATCTGCCTGACTAGCACTGCTGAATTTAAGTTAGCGCAACCTGAATTTGGTTCGCTTTGCAGTTTTCTGTAATCTCAGTGTATTCCAGGATTCAGGCTTTCATCTTTCCTTTAGATGGAAAGCGCAATTGCCTGTCTGCTATTGATGCTGAGAGCGGGTTTAAGGAGGGGTTGGGAATATGGGAGAGAAAAGAAGCCAATCTTTAATGAAGTCGATTTTCCTTCTTAGAGAATTTGTAAATTTACAGGTAAGATTAGGAGATAAACCCTTAGATAGTTGCCTAATGCTTTATGGATTACAAAGGCCTTTCACACACCTGATCTCTTTAAGCTTTATGATTATAATGAGGCAAGTGGGGCATGGTTATCCCCAATTTACAGGTGAGAAAACTTGGCTGGGAAAGATAAAGTGAGTTGCTCAAGTGTTCCCTTCGACTTAGTTGCAAAACCTGACTCCTGGGGCTTTCCTTGACTGAGGGCTGCTTCCCTTTAAGGAAGCCATGTGTCAGTAAGTGGAACAACTTACTGAGGCCTGAAAGAAATGACTCTCGTTGGTCTTACGTAAAACATGTGCGAAGGTGCTATTTACTAGTTTCATACCTATTTTATACTTGGAGCTGGTGAAACGGTGACTTGGCACTGTTTTTATTTGTTTTTCCTTCCCATTGGTGGGTTAGTATTAAACTGTGAGTACTACGGTATGGTACCTTTTACTTGCTTTGTGTTGTCCTCAGATGTGAGGTTTTGTGCCTCTTGGCAATAAATTGTGTCCCATGTGTCCTGTCATACTTGTACTGGAGAGTTTGACGTTTTAGAATCTGACCCTATATTGTAACTTTTTGCCATAAGGCCCTGAAGAAAGTGTTAACTTCATGTTCAACTGAGCACCATTGGTAAGACTATGCACGTGTACCTCAAGTGTGTGATGTAGATTTATTTTGTTTTGCCTGATAAGACGTAATTTTGGTGCCCTTTAGGTGCATAATGCTGGAAATAAACTTGGTAGACGTTGTGATATGTGTTCCAATTACGAAAAACAGTTACAAGGAATTCAGACTCAGGAGGCTGAAACAAGAGACCAGGTGAGTTTCTTCTGGATGTGCCAAACTGGGTATCGATTGTAGTTTTCATTGGAGGTGCAGAATTAATTGCCTCCCCTCCGCCCCCAGCCCCATTTACATTATGAAGCGTATCCATCTTGTTAAGTTATGACATAACCTGGTACACGCAATGGCAGCTACTTTTCCGGTGGGAGCTCACTAGGACTCTGCTTTTGTGTATCTGCACAGGCCAGCCCAGCTCTTAAAGGGACACTGCCTCATCTGTTCTACCCCTGCCCCTTCCGTCTAAGGCCTAAAAGTGATTTTATGTACATGGAAAGTAACTTTATGATGTGGAGATCTCAGGGAGATAAAAGGTTGATTGTTGCCTCTAATAGAATAAAGGCTTAACTGAATGTTCATCAGAATGTGTGTCCTTCATTGCTTATTGCTTACTTCTTGTCATAAATTTGTTGAATTAAGGTTAATAAGTTCCCAGAAATAAAGCTTTGGTAGATTTGGTATGCTGAGATTGATAAATCTTCAGTACCTTTTCACACGCAGTGTTTAATTATGGGTACCTTGATAGCGTTTAGGAAATAATGTAGAAATTCATGAGAGTAGGCTTGTAAAAGTATATGTAAGAAAGATACTTTTTCCTTGTATTTCCAAATTGTTCTTTGGTTGTTATGAAGATTATTCCTAGTCTTCAGAATAACTTTAAGCAGGTTAGAATGATGGTTTAATATTTTCAAATGTCATTGCTATGGAGTTCCTTCATATACTGTGTGCTTTACTCATAGATGTTTCAAAGGTTAATTTCTAAAGGTATTTGCAAAACTAATGTAGTTGGCCCCTGACAGTGTGGTGTAGGAATGGTTTTCACAGACATTTCAGTAGACTGTTTTAAGGCCTGGCTAAAAATTAGTCAGAAAAAGAAGTGGGAAAAGGGTGTTCATGGAGAGAAAAGATGTACAAAGAACAGAGTTAGGAAAGAAAATGATGTATTCTAGGAAGTATGAGTAGTTATGTGGCTGGGCACAGGGGGTGACTGTTACAAAATAATGGGAGAGTAAACTACAAAGACCATGATGGGAGCGGTGATGACTGAAGAGATTTAAATTTTACCCTGCGGCCGGGCGCGGTGGCTCAAGCCTGTAATCCCAGCACTTTGGGAGGCCGAGACGGGTGGATCACGAGGTCAGGAGATTGAGACCATCCTGGCTAACCCGGTGAAACCCCATCTCTACTAAAAAATACAAAAAACTAGCCAGGCGAGGTGGCGGGCGCCTGTAGTCCCAGCTACTCGGGAGGCTGAGGCAGGAGAATGGTGTGAACCCGGGAGGCGGAGCTTGCAGTGAGCTGAGATCCGGCCACTACACTCCAGCCTGGGCAACAGAGCAAGACTCCATCTCAAAAATAAATAAAAATAAAAATTTTACCATGAAGCTGGGTGCGGTGGCTCACGCCTGTAATTCCAGCACTTTCAGAGACCAAGGTGGGCGGATCACCTGAGGTTGGGAGTTCAAGACCAGCCTGGCCAACATGGAGAAACCCCATCTCTACTAAAACATGCAAAATTAGCCGAGTGTGGTGGTGCCTGCCTGTAATCCCAGCTACTCGGGAGGCTGAGGCAGGAGAATCCCTTGAATCCAGGAGGTGGAGGTTGCAGTGAGCCGAGACTGCAGAGTGAGAGACTGTCTCAAAAAAAAAAAAAAAAAAAAAAATTTACCCTGAAGACTTTGAGAGGCATTTAGAGTTTTAAGTAGGGAAATTATATTATTTCACTTTTTTCACAATTTCTGGTGTTAGTGTGGATTGTAGCCCGGAGACAGAGGATACATACTCTAGTTAGGGGGAACAGTGTCATGGCCTGGAGGGTCTGGGGGAGAAGTAGATGTTTTCAGATGAGACGTGTGTGAAAAATGATTTGAGTGTAAAGCACAGTACAGTAGTCTCTTGAGGTCATTTATCTAATTTCTGTCTGAATTAAAAAATCTATGGTGTTTCCCAGAAAAAGACATATATATATATTTTTTAATTCTGCAGTTAGTTTTTTTTGAAAAATTTATAAAAGGATTCTGGTTTTTCTTTCTAATTGACTTTTAAAATGATCTAGGTGAAAAAACTACAGCTGATGCTAAGGCAAGCTAATGACCAGTTAGAGAAGACAATGAAAGATAAGCAGGAGCTGGAAGACTTCATAAAGCAAAGTAGCGAAGACTCGAGTCACCAGGTAAGGGAGGGTTTTTAGGGTGTGGCCCATGAGGGATGACTGGGTTATTTAAATGAAAGATTCAAAAAATATAGTCATGTTTCTTCTGCCTTGAAGATTTGGCAGTTTTATTTTCCTTCAGGTAAAACAATTTCTTACTGATCATTCTGTGATATCTGTTCTACAGATTTTTAAAGAATAACTTTTGAAATAATTGGTCAGTAAACGCCAGGAGGCTCTAATTCTCCTTTCCTTTTTAGTTTGTATTAGTTAGGTTTTCCTGCTGCACTGGAAACTTGCTGACCAAGATACTAATTATTTTCTTCTAAACTCTGTAAAAGTATAGCAACATGAAAAAAAAAAATAGCATGTACAGATACACCAAACATACCAGAACCAACATCTGCGTAACCACCATTGAGATCAAGCAATAGAATATTAGCCAGTCCCCAGAAGCCCTCACTTTCCCCGCACTTACAGCTCCCTCCCGACAGGCAGCCACTGTCCTAACTTGTAGCACCATCAGATTAACCTGTGCTTCAACTTTAGAAAATGAAGCCATACAGTCTGTGTTATTCTGCGTCTGTCTTCCACCGTTCAACAGTGTATTATTCCTACTCATGATGCATGGAGTAAGTTTATTTTCATTGTTGAATAGTCATACCATTATACGGATATACCACAATTTATCCAGACTAATGTTGATGGATATTTCAGTTGTTTCCAGTTCTGGGATACTATGAATAATGTTCCTTTGAAATTTTTGTGTAGGGCGTGGTGGACATGTTTCTGCAGGATATGTAACTAGGGGTGGAATGCTTGGGTACAAACGTTCAAAATGCCAAATAGTTTTCCAGAGTGGTTACACCAGTTTAACCTCCACCAGCAATGTATGAGCGTTCCTGTGGTTCCAAGGTCTTGAAATAATGTCATTTTGTTATTTTAATTACAGCCATTTCGGTGGGTGTGTAATGGTATTTCATTGTGGCTTAGTTTGCATTTCTCTAATGACCATTGAAGTTATTTAGCATTTTTCATGTTTCTTGGCCATTGGGGTATTGTGTGTGTGAGAGATTCCTGCTCGAGTCTTATCCTCATCTTTCTATTGTGTTGTCTGTTTATTTTACTTTTTTTTGGTCTTTAAAAACTGATTTGTTAGGTGTCCTTTATATAATCTTGTTAGAATCTTTTGCTGATAAGTATTGCAGATGTCTTTTACTCAGTAGCTTGTATTTGCTGTTTTTGTTTTTGAGATGGAATCTCTGTCGCCCAGGCTGGAGTACAGTGGCGCAACCTCGGCTCACTGCAACCTCTGTCTCCTGGGTTCAAGCAGTTTTCCTGCCTCAGCCTCCTGAGTAGCTGGGATTCCAGGCACTCACCACCACACCTGGCTAATTATTGTATTTTTAGTAGGTTTCACATTGTTGACCAGGCTGGTCTTGAACTCCTGACCTCAAGTGATCCACTCGCTTTGGCCTCCCAAAGTGCTAGGATTAAAGGCGTGAGCCATGCACCTAGCCCATCGGTAGCTTATGTCTTCGTTAATGGTGTCTTTTCATGAACAGAAGTCCTTAATAATGTCAAATTTGGGTGGGCGCAGTGGCTCACGCCTGTAATCCTAGCACTTTGGGAGACCGAGGTCGGGAGTTCAGGACCAGCCTGACCAACATGGAGAAATCCTGTCTCTACTAAAAATACAAAATTAGCTGAGTGTGTTGGCGCATGCCTGTAATTCCAGCCATTCGGGAGGCTGAGGCAGGAGAATCACTTGAACCCAGGAGGCGGAGGTTGCCGTGAGCCAAGATCGCTCCAGCCTGGGCAACAAGAACGAAACTCCGTCTCAAAGAATAAAAAAAAATGAAGTTTGTTAATCATTTCTTTATGGTTTGTGATTTTCCTCCTTTTTAAAAAGGAATCTTTTCCTATGGAGTTACGAAGATATCCTATATTATAGAGGCTTTATTCACATTTATATCTAAAATGTGACTTAGACACACATACACACACACACACACACACAGTGTAGATAAGGGTAAAACTTTTTTTTTTTTAAGTACGGATAGCCAGTTTCTGTATGACTTGGTGAAAAGATCCACCTTTCCCCCATTGCTCTGTGTGGATTAGTTTCAGAACTATGTTCTGTTCAGTTTGTCTGTCTATTTTTTGTGCCAAATTCTACACTGATTTATGTGAAATAAAATTTTCTTTTTTTTTTCTTGAAACCCGAGACAGAGTTTTGCACTTGTCGCCCAGGCTGGAGTGTAAGGGCACATTCTGGGTTCACTGTAACCTCTGCCTCCCAGGTTCAAGCAATTCTCCTGCCTCAGCCTCCCGAGTAGCTGGGAATACAGGCGCCTGCCACCACGCCCAGCTAATTTTTTAAATTTTTAGTAGAGATGGGGTTTTACCATGCAGGCCAGGCTGGCCTCGAACTCCTGACCTTAGGTGATCTGCCCACCTCAGCCTCCCAAAGTGCTGGGATTACAGGTGTAAGCCACTGCACCTAGCCTGATTTTTTTTTTAAACATCTTCAAACATAGCTCCAACGAGGTCACATGAGTTAATATCTGCCTAGACACCCATAGAATGCTCTCTGTTACTGTGTGGCTGCATGTGACTCGAGCTTTGGCACTGCCTTGTGTTATCTAAGGCCAAGGCTTTGCACACAGCAGATGTGCACGTAGCTGTTGGATGGTGGTGAGTGGTTACCATGAACCAATAAAATGTCAATTCCAGACACTAAATACTTAGAAGATGGAAGAGTTAGTTTCAGAATAACCAATTTCCTAACTATATTTCTATGCATGTGTTTTTTTAAAGATCTCTGCACTTGTCCTAAGAGCGCAAGCATCCGAGATCTTACTTGAAGAGTTACAACAGGGATTTTCCCAGGCAAAGAGGGATGTTCAGGAACAGATGGTAAGTTTACTTTTAAGTAAATGATAACTATGTTACATATATTCCTTTTTTGTTCTATCTTGACATCATCTTTGATAGGAATTTATCATCCTGTCCAAAGTAGTTACTGTTGTCTTCTCCTGGGACTGGAAAACATTAATAATGGACAAAATATTGTAAAGACATTATTCCTTTTTTAAACCTACTTTCTGGCCAAACAAAAATTTTTCTCATCGTTTAACTTATTTTTCTGTTTGGGAAACCGAAACAGAATAAACTGTGGACCTACATTTAATTTTTAATTCCAACTCCTGACCTAGCTGAAAAATTGAATGTCTGAGAGCCCTAGCCGGTACAGCTTTTGACCAGTCATTTTGTGATTTTCCTGGATGGCTAATTTATTTAGAATAACCTTATTAGGGCTGGGCACAGTGACTGACGCCTGTAATCCCAGCACATTGGGAGGCCGAGGTGGGTGGATCACAAGGTCAGGAGATTGAGACTATCCTGTCTAACATGGTGAAACCCCATCTCTACTAAAAGTACAAAAAATTAGCCAGGCATGGTGTGGTGGGTGCCTGTAGTTCCAGCTACTCGGGAGGCTGAGGCAGAAGTGCTTGAACCTGGGAGGCTGAAGTTGCAGTGAGCCGAGATCGCACCATTGCACTCCAGCTTGGGTGACACAGCAAGACTCTGTCTCAGAAAAAACAAAAACAAAACAAAACAAAACAAAAAAACCTTATTAGTTTCACAGGGGTTATGAACAAAACATGTAACTGCTGTGGTGCTGGGGAACTTCCAGAAGGCCATCTGTTCTGAGAGGGATGGGAGCAAAGTGCTAGGAGCAAGGGCTGGCTAGAGCCTTTGCGGATAGTTCCCCAGGCTTGGCCTCCCTCCTTAGCAGTCTGGCTACATTTGCTTTGTTTTTCCTTTTCTCAAAGTTGGAGCCTACATCTCATGCCTCCAACTAAATTAGAGATGGCCCTGCTGGGGTGATTCTCCAAAGCTGATGCTTACCTGGGGATGACAGTTTTTTTTTTTTTTTAAAAAAAGCCTTGGGTGGAATGGTCATTGAATGTTTTTAATTGGCATTAGGTCAGTATCTGAATGGCCTATAAACTGATCCCTAAATCTTAAACCTGGTCTGTAGGGAAGCATCTCATCCTAATCATTGACCCATACTTTCATATGTTTTCTCTAATTAGACAATACAAAATAATAACACTGGCGTAAAAATCATTGTTAAATACTGACAGTTTCATAGTGGTGAGCCTCCTACACTCTGTTGTCCCCTTGCATCTTTTTCCTTCTTGTCTGTTTTTTTATTTGAGATGGAGTTTCGCTCTTGTTGCCTAGGCTAGAGTGCAGTGGCCTGATCTCCTTCTCCCGGGTTCAAGTGATTCTCCTGCCTCAGCCTCCCGAGTAGCTGGGATTACAGGCGTGCAACACCATGCCCGGCTAATTTTGTATTTTTAGTAGAGACGGGGTTTCTCCATGTTGGTCGGGCTGGTCTCGAACTCCTGACCTCAGGTGATCCACCCGCATTGGCCTCCCAAAGTGCTGGGATTACAGGCATGAGCCACTGTGCCCGGCCTCCTTCTTGCCTTTTAAAACCCATCAGCCTTTGCAGACACTTTTCAAGCTGGTTTCACTTAAAACGAATGTGTGTGAGTGACACTGGAGAATTGTTGAAATTAAGGTTGAGGTCCTATGAACTCTAATACATGACCATTTTGTTGAAATTACCATGCGTAAGAGACACTCACCACCTTAGTGCATGCTTGCCCTTGTTCTTAGTCTTTCTGTGTATGTTTGTAGGTATATGATGTGTATGTATGTATGTCTTGGTTTGTGTTTTTTGCTGGACTATTTGGAGTTATTGTAGATGTGACAGTCATAAGTATTTTAGTATGTATTTCCTAAAACAAAGAGTTGTTCTGCATCACTACAGTACTATTATTACATCCTTAAAATTTAACCAGTTGTCCCAATAAGTCCTTGATTATTTTTTAGTGGTGGTTTTCCTTTTTATATTTTCTATATTTTGATCCAGGAACCAATCAATGATCACATAATTTCATCTTGTTGTCATGTCGCCTTAGTCACTTCTCATCTAGAACAGGCTCCCACTCTTTTTTTATTTTTAAGAATCCAGGCTGATTGCTTTATTTTATCCAGCTGTCTTGTAGAATTCATTTGTCTGATTATCTCCGTGTGATTTGATTCAAGTTAGACATCTTGGCACGAATACTGCATAGATGAAATGGTTCAATGGGAGGTTCCTAACATCAGGAGGCACGTTAATGATGGGTGCTTCCGTTACTGGGGATGTTAAATTTGATCACTTGCTTAAGGTGGGGACAAAATAGTTCCAGAATCAATATTGCTACCAACAGCAAATCTACTAAGGAAAGGTCAACATTTCTTTGTAGTTCTTTCTGCCCGTAGACTGTATCTCAGATAAGGGTTTACAGTTTAAGTACTGTGTTCAAATGTTAGTTGTTCTCTCTGTGGTTGTATTAGGAATTTGACATATAGCTAGCTCCATTTGTTTCTCTTTATATTGCATTTTCATATTTGATTTTTCTTTTTTGATTTATATATTGAATATGCAATATGGTTCATAATCAAAAGTATAAAAATAAATACTCCATTTCCATTCCCTATCCTTTTTACCCCATTTCCACCCACTCTCATATGTAATCATTTTAATTTATTTTTGGCTTATCTGTTTTTCTCTTTACAAAAACAAGCAAATATATACATATTCTTTTTTCCCTTCTTTCATATCCACAAGGTGGTGGGATGCTGATATTTTGTTGTAAATGGGTTGAAAGTGATCATAAAGCACAGTGGATTCTAGTCTGAAGACAGTAACAGTGAGTGGGATTTAGCCAGAGCATATGCATGGCCTGGACTGCCTGCCTCTGGCATGTTTGTCCTTCAGGATGCAGCTCAGTCATCGAGGTGACCTCCTCTGGGAAGTGTTCTTTAACTCTCTCCCCAATTTCCTGCCCCAGATTAGGTACCCCTTTGGCCTTTTATCACTGCAGTACCCAGTCCCTGTCATAGCAGTTTATGGTATTATAGCTTTCGGTTTACTTGTCTTTCTCCTCTGTTGGACCATGAGCTTCTCCAGGGCAAAGTCTTTGTCTTTTATCTCTGTATTTCCTGTGGGCAGCAAAACACCTGGCATAGAGTAGCAGCTGCAAAATAAATACTGTGTGAGAGCATAATCTACATGTATGTGTGCCCTTAAGGTAAGTGACTTGGCATTACAGAGGAGCAGGAGCCACATGCTTTCTGAGAGCTTTGTCTTATACTCGGCTTTGCTGGAATAACTTTTATATTGATGCAAATAATATGAAATACCTAAAATTGTTTTATACATCAACAAGCAGAAGTGGGAGTGTGTCCGATTTTAAGAATAAGCTTCTCTGGCCGGGTGTGGTGGCTCACGCCTGTAATCCCAGCCCTTTGGGAGGCCGAGGTGGGCAGATCACGAGGTCAGGAGTTCAAGACCAGCCTGGCCAACATGGTTAAACCCCATCTCCACTAAAAATACAAAAAATTTAGCTGGGCGTGGTGGTGCGTGCCTCTAATTCCAGCTACTTGGGAGGCTGAGGCAGGAGAATTGCTTGAACCAGGACTTGGGAGGTGGAGGTTGCAGTGAGCTGAGATCACACCACTGCATTCCAGCCTGGGCTACAGAGTGAGACTGTTTCAAAAAAAAAAAAAAAGAATACGCTTCTCGAGTGCTCTGTGATTCCCAAGCTTAGATCCTCTTGATGACTTCCACTATCTGGGCCTGCTGGGCCATTCACAGTGATCCTGAGCCTGAACAGATGTACACATGACGGGAAATGAAGACACTGCTTTTGGTTTCTCCCTCCTTTCTGTTGAATGCATGCCACGAGAAAATAGGAGTTGTCTTAGAGCACATGCTCTGTCTGATACAGGTCTTGATGGTGTCAGCCACTTCCATTGAACTAGAGATCCTGGTCCTTCTGTAGTACAGGGTTATGGAGGGAAAATATTATTAATTAATTAATTTTTTTTTGAGATGGAGTCTCACTTTGTCACCCAGGCTGGAGTGCAATGGCGCAATCTCAGCTCACTGCACCCTCTGCCTCCTGGGTTCAAGCAATTCTCCTGCCTCAGCCAATCCCTAGTTGCTGGGATTACAGGCATACGCCACTACGCCCAGCTAACTTTTTGTATTTTAGTAGAGACGGAGTTTCACTGTTTTGCCCAGGCTGGTCTCAAACTTGTGATCTCAGGCAGTCCACCCACCTCAGCCTCCCAAAGTGCTGGGATTGCTGGTGTGAGCCACTGCGCCCAACCAGAAGATAGTATGTTTAAGCGGTTTGTAGGAACAATGGAGAATGAGCCTCAGATACTTGCTGCTTTGCCTGTCCTCTTGTGGAATATGTGCTGTAAATCAGAAAATGTCTGCACTGCTTTTTCTAAGTCTAGCAGAACTTCACCATACTCCGTCCATCCTCAGCGCTCCTTTAGTTTGGTCTTGTTTTTCTCTGGTGTAGCTATTACCATACCGGATCTACCTTTCTGGCTGTGATTAGTGTCTCCTTCTATTTTAGGCAGTGCTGATGCAGTCACGGGAACAGGTTTCAGAAGAGCTGGTGAGGTTACAGAAAGATAACGACAGTCTCCAGGGAAAGCACAGCTTGCATGTGTCACTACAGCAAGCCGAAGACTTCATCCTCCCAGACACTACAGAGGTAACTTACTTTCCACATGATCAAAAATGTCAACAAGTACATTTTCGGAATTGGCTGTATGTTCTTTATGTGAACAGCTTTATTCAGATATAATTCACATGGCAATCCAGCCGTTTGAAGTGAACCATTCAGTGGTTTTTGCTGTACTCACAGATGTGTGCAACCATCATCACAATCAATTGTAGAACATGTTCATCACCTCAGAAAGTAACTCCTTGTGACCCGAGTACACCAGCTAAAAACACACACAAACACACACACACACAAAAGAAAAAGTAACACTTCACCCTTTAGCTTCCATCCTTATTCCTCCTCCTCCCCTAACCTTAAGCAACTGCTAATCTACTTTCTGCCTCTATAGATTTCCCTATTCTGGACTTTCCTGTGAATAGAATCATACAATATGTGGTCTTTTGTGTACATCTTCTTTCACGTAGCCTAATGTTTTCAAGATCTGTAAGTTATTTTTGTGTGACCATATTGAGAGTGTGCCAGAAATTAAACATTTGAAGAGGTCACCATGCTGGCTGCTTATGATGTTTGTTTTTGTATCTGGTACTTGAAAGGTTATACCACACTCACCATCATTCTGTGCATAAAGATGACACTTTTGTTTCTTTTTGAGACAGATACCATCTGTCGCCCAGGCTGGAGTACAATGGCATGGTCTCTGCTCACTGCAACCTCTGCCTCACGGGTTTAAACGATTCTCCTGCCTCAGCCTCCCCAGTAGCTGGGAAAACAAGCGCCCACCACCACGCCTGGCTAATTTTTTGCATTTATAGTATAGACGGGGTTTCACCATGTTTGCCAGCCTGGTCTTGAGCTCCTGACCTCAAGTGAGCCACCATGCCCGGCCAAAGATGACACTTTTGGTCACTTACATTCTTCTGTGGTTAGGTAAACCTGGGCTACAAAACCGATTTCCCAGAGACATTCATAATTGTCTCCTTAACTTTATCCAAGCTTTATTTTTAATTTTTTGAGACACAGTTTCATTCTGTCGCCCAGGCTGAAGTGCAATGGCACAATCTTGGCTCACTGAAACCTCTGCCTCCTGGGTTCAAGTGATTCTCCTGCCTCAGCCTCCCGAGTAGCTGGGATTACAGGCATGTGCCAGCACGCTGGGCTAATTTGTTTTTGTATTTTTATTTTTTATTTCTTTTTTTTTTTTTTTGAGAGGGAGTCTCACTCTGTCACCCAGGCTGGAGTGCAGTGGAACAACCTAGGCTCACTGCAACCTCCGCCTCCCGGGTTCAAGCAATTCTCCTGCCTCAGCCTCCCAAGTACTGGCACAACAGGTGCGTGCCACTGTGCCCAGCTAATTTTTAAAAATATTTTTTAGTAGAGATGGGGTTTCACCATATTGGCTAGGCTGGTCTTGAACTCCTGACCTCGTGATCTGCCCGTCTTGGCCTCCCAATGTGCTGGGATTATAGGGCATGAGCCACCGTGCCTGGCCTTTTTTTGTGTTTTTAGTAGAGACGGGGTTTTGCCATGTTGGCCAGGCTGGTCTCGAACTCCTGATCTCAAGTGATCCGCCTGCCTGGGCCTCTCAACGTGCCGGGATTGCAGGTGTGAGCCACTGCCTGCTAGTCTAGATTTAAAAATGTTCCAAGAATCCAGCACAGTGATACTTGTCTGTAATCCCAGCACATTGGGAGGTTGCAGTGGGAGTTTTGCTTGAGCCCAGGAGTTTTGAGACCAACCTGGGCAATATAGTGAGACTGTGTCTCTACAAAAAATAAGAAAATTAGCTGGGCATAGTGGCACGCATGTGCCTATAATCCTAGCTACTTGGGAGGCTGAGGCAGGAGGATGGCTTGAGCCCAGGAGTTTGAGTCTGTGGTGAGATAGGATTATGCCATTGCA
Organism: Piliocolobus tephrosceles; assembly: GCF_002776525.5. Taxonomy (NCBI): domain Eukaryota; kingdom Metazoa; phylum Chordata; class Mammalia; order Primates; family Cercopithecidae; genus Piliocolobus; species Piliocolobus tephrosceles. The sequence continues at coordinate 5,153,225 of NC_045449.1, forward strand.
CTCCATACTCCAGTCTGGGTGACAGAGGAAGATCCTGTCTCAAGAAAAAAAAAGTTCCAAGAATCCTTGAAGAATGTAGTCAGTGTGTAAGCCTTGATTCTTGGACCTGCCTCAGTAATAAATCTTATGAAATTTTAAAAACTGTTGTTTTATATATATTGTTATATGAAAATCCCGTTTTTACTTTCAAGTTGCTTTAGGTCATAACTGAAAGGCTTTCTAAAAGAAGACAGAACTAAAATTTAGGAAGAAAAACAAAACAAATTATGTACTGAATTTATTACAGAAAAACAGCTTACCACCTTAGAAAGCCATCTTTGCCATTATTTACCTCTGGCCTAAGGTAGTACTTTGCCTGTGGTAGATGTTCAGTAAATGAATGAATGAATAAGTAAGTAAGTAAACCTTATCCTCTTGGTTCACACTTGCTACTGAGTGGGAACTTGCTACTGAGTTTTGTCTTCATTTCCTAATGCCTCACAAATTTCTGCAAGTAATAGTAGAGGATTCTAAGGTATTATTTCAATTGAATGGCATATCGTAAGTCACTTAACCTTTTTATTTTTCTGCTTATGAAACAGTTTTGAGGGAAGAGTATGTGGCTCAGAAGATACGACGTGGCCAGAAATGTCTTTTCTATAACATAATGAACGTTAACCTGACATGGCACCTGTCCTGAAGCTCTAAGTGGCTTAATGGTCAAAGTCTTAATTTTTGAACCATTAAAACAACATCTGAGATTCTGGTTATAGAAAATCTTTAGGTTCTTTATTTCTTTTCACTCTCACAAACCCAATAATTTGTTTCTTGAATCCAGGCACTGCGGGAGCTGGTATTAAAATACCGCGAGGACATCATTAATGTGCGGACAGCAGCAGACCACGTAGAAGAAAAGCTGAAAGCTGAGATACTTTTCCTAAAGGAGCAGATCCAAGCAGAACAGTGTTTAAAAGAAAATCTTGAAGAAACTCTGCAGCTAGAAATAGAAAACTGCAAGGAGGAAATAGGTGAAGATAAAAGTGATGTAGTTTAGAGTCACTAAATAAAACTTTAATAAAGAAGGAATATGTGGCCGTGGAGTCTGGAACACGGAAAAGCATAGGAAAAAATTTAGTACAGACTCAGTCCATTTTTTATAGATATTCTGCTATATTCAGATATATTCAAATAATCAGAAATTCTGGTTATTTTAAAAACTTTTTTTTTTTTGAGACGGAGTTTCGCTCTTGTTGCCCAGCCTGGAGTGCAGTGGCGAGATCTTGGCTCACTGCAACCTCTGCCTCCTGGGTTCAAGCAGTTCTGCATTCTGCTGCCTCAGCATCCCGAGTAGCTGGGATTACAGGCGTGCAGCACCACACCCAGCTCGTTTTGTATTTTTGGTAGAGACGGGTTTCTGCGTGTTGGTCAAGCTGGTCTCGAACTCCCGATCTCAGGTGATCCGCCTGCCTCGGCCTTGCAAAGTGCTGGGATTACAGTTGTGAGCCCCTGTGCCTGGCCGAAAACTCATCTTTTTAGGAGTTCTGTGGCCTCTTTGTCAATTATTCATGGATAGGATTCTCAGTACTTGAACCCAGACCCAGGGGAACGTGATTTGATGGGTGGCATTTCCCTGCAGAGACGTGATACATGATCTAGAAGTAGTTTATGACACCATGTCCGTTTGCGTGGATCCTACTTTTCCCTGCGCTGAATATGCTGATTGCTTGGTGATAATTTTGAGACAGCCCCCCAGAACCCATGTTCAGCATATATTTGAATCCTTTGGGGGTGTTCTAAAATTTTAAAGAAAAAAATTTTCATGCAAAATAATAATAGATGAATGCTAATACGTCTCATTTTTTTTTTCCTTCTAGCTTCCATTTCTAGCCTAAAAGCTGAATTAGAAAGAATAAAAGTAGAAAAAGGACAGGTAAGTCGTGAGTTTCAAATTAATTCTAGCAGCAACCGGTGGTTATTTACTGACTCCTACTATGGTAGACCCAACGAATAAAAAATAGTTCAGGCATGGGCCCTGCCTTAAGGAACTTCTGTCTTGTGGGAAGAAAACCATGGCGGTAAGGGTGTGGTGGTGACTTACTGAGAGTGCCCTGCGTGTCAGGCTACGTTAAACCGGAGGAGGTAAGGCTAAGCTGTGACTGTGGCTTGGAGTTTCCAGTGTAGGGAGAACATAGGCAAGGCATGGTCATAACGTGTTATATGCTTAGAGGTACAGTAGAAATATGTATAAAAATATTACAAACAAGAGATGATGTTTTCTAGCTGGCTTAGTCCTCTTAGACATCATCAGTACCTTTCATAGTAACCCCATTCAACTTCCTGACCTCACTGTTCCTTGATTTAGAGATTTTCACCTCCACCCTGCTCTCCCTTCCCACACACTGGGCTGCACTTTGCCCAACTGTGACATCTCACTGCAGCCTTAAGTTCCTTGACCACAATCTGCCATCCTTCCAGCTCTTCATCCTGCAGGCCTATCCATCGGAGTACCTCATTCAGACCTCCACTTCTCTGAACTTCCCCTTTTATCCTGGTTTTAGCAGCTTCATGGCTTGCTTGCTTTCCCCTAGGTCGCATCTTACTGGCCTGCCTCTTCCCCTCATCTCCCACCACACCTGCCCCTACAGTCTTTCACTCCTTGTCCTGCTGCTGCCCTCACCTGACCACTGCCCAACCCTGGACTAGTCCTGCTGTCCCTAGCTGCTGATGCCACCAGACTTGGTGACACTGCCTGCTCGTGCTGCCAGATGGGCCTCCAGTGCTCCTCATGCAGGCTTTCATGTGTTCTAAGTTGCGTCTCCTCCATTCCTCACAGTGGCGGTTTCAGAGTCATCTCACCTCAGCCTCCTCACTCTCAGCAGATGCTGGCCTCACTCCTCAGGCATCAGGCAGGGCCACCTTCAGCTCCTGGGCTCCTCAATTACAGGTTCTCCTTTTATTCCCAGCCTTCTCTTTTTCTTCAGAGAAAATGATAGCCTGCTTCTGAGCACAGTGTGTCACTACATAGGTGCTTTGACTGAGTGTCTCCGGACTTCTCCAGATGTCCCCACACCGTGCTGGGTCTTGAACTTCTGCCTCTTGACTGGTCTTTTCCATTATGCATGAACAGGCTCAGGTGTCTCCCATTCAGAAGAAAAAAGTCTGTCTTTGGATTGCACTCCTCTCTCAAGCTACCAATCTTTCTTGCCTCTGTTGCCACAGTCTTGATCATGTCCACTGCCTGACTTCCCAGCCACCCCTCCACCCGCTGCAGTCTGTCTCCTGCCTCCACTGTTTCTGAGGTTGCACGAGCAGAAATTACCAGTGCTTGAAATACATCTCATCCTTTCCATTCCAGCTGCCACTCTCTGAGTTCAGACTTCACTCTCAGCTGGCTTATTGTAAACAGCCTAACTTACTTCCCTGCCTCCAAAATTTGTCCCTAATTCATCTCCATATTGAATCAAGGTGATATTTAAACATTATACTTGTTCGCATCTCAGTCTAGTGGAGAGCCCTCCAGTGGTTTCCTTTATTTACAGGATCAAGTCCATATCCTTAGCCCAGCCAGAGCTCTCCTGCCTCACACTGCCTCTCCGCCTCAGTGCCTGTGGCTCCCAATGTGCAAACATGCCACCGTTCCTGCATGTGTTTTTAATGCGTGCCATCCATTCCCTCTTACTGGAGTATCTCTCTCCATCTTCTCCCCTTGGCACCCCTGTCTTTGCCCTGTAAAAATGTAGGAGTCAAATATCATCTCCTCTAGGAAGTCCTTTGTAACTTGTCTGGCAGAATTAAATGCTGCTTCCTTCATGCTTCACACGTCTGTGTTTCCCCTGGTTTCTCCATTTTGAGGCCTTAGAATATGGTAGGTGTCTAATAATGGTTAATGAAAGAATCGTTCAGGAAGAACACAGAAGGGTCCACAGAGCTGAAAGGGTGAGAGTATTCCCAGTGTAGCCTGAGTGTCCTGGTGTAATTCTCCGGGCTCTAGGCTCGTTTAGGCAGTGCACTGGGGCCCTGAGGGAGTTTGTGTCTCAGCCTTTTCTGTTTTCACAGTTGGAGTCCACATTGAGAGAGAAGTCTCAACAGCTTGAGAGTCTTCAGGAAATAAAGATCAGTTTGGAAGAGCAGCTAAAAAAAGAGACTGCTGCTAAGGTAGTATTTTCATTGGTCATTTAATTTTAAAAAGTAGGGCTAAAAAGGTAGGATCACATCTTGCATGTAAGGAAAAATACTGGTGCTTTGAAGTGTCACCTTTTAAAAAGTTGGCAAGACTGACAGCTTGTGAAAAGAAAAAAATTAAACGAATTGATCTGTTCCAGCTGGGTTAAATCTTTTCTGCCAGGTCTGGAGGCCTGTGTCATGGGCTAGCTTCAGAGAGTAGGCAGGCAATCAGGGCCATTGACCAAGCCTGGGCGCTGCCCGGTTAGAAGCAGCTTTGAAAATGTCATTCCATCTGACTGATGTATCAAATCCTAAGAGAGATGGCATCAAACCGGGTTTGCCGCCTACATTTTGATTAGTTCCGTTAGAATAGACGTGCATGTTGTGGGGGTAGTGAGCTGAGGGGTCAGACCTTAAAGCACAGACAGTGTTGTTGAACTGCTTGCTTTTAGAAAGGCTCCCACACATCCTGCTGAAGTTTTCCGTAAGAGAGATTGGGGATAGCTGGGGCTGCCTGGGGCGTAGTCACTAAGTTTCCTGGTGGATGCTTGACTGTGGAGGTTGTCAGAGGAAATCCTGTATGCATCCTTGTCGCTGTGACAGATTCTCATCTCAGCAACTGTTTTGATGATTATTGTCACTGTCACCAGCTGCTGGGGGTGGGGGAGGGCAGCACTTTAATCCATTTCTTCCTCTGGCTTTTCATACCTAGTTCATCTTAGGACCTAGAGCAGGCAGCCCAGATGGCTGCACACTTGCCCTATAGATGAGAGATTGGTCGTGTATAGGAGCATGATGGATGTCCAGCCACCTTTCTGCCCTGGTAGTTGGTACCTACAAGTTACTACATTTCCTAACTAATTCGGCCCTGTGGCATTAATCTTCATTCAAAACTTGTATTTTTTAGGCTACCGTTGAACAACTAATGTTTGAAGAGAAGAACAAAGCTCAGAGATTACAGACAGAATTAGATGTCAGTGAGCAAGTCCAGAGAGATTTTGTAAAGCTTTCACAGACCCTTCAGGTGAGGCATTTGGGGAACCACATACAGAGCACGAAGGCAGTTTTGGGGGACAGAACCTTGCCAATCCCTGACTTGACCACTGGCAGTAGCTAGAGGTTTAGAGACTGGCTGCTCCTACCTCCACCCCAAATGTCTGCCTCATCATTCAGGCCAGAAACCTGCTGTGTTCTTCACACTTGGCCCATTTTTCTTTTCCTCTGTACCTTGCCAATTTTGCCTCCTTATGAGTAAAGTATCAACTCCTTAGCACACCATGTAAGACTCTTCCCAACCAGGCCCACCCCTGCGTTTTGCTCTTCTCTGCCTTGTTTTACATTCTCATGTTTCACTGCTTGTGGTTCCTCGCCCACAGTGTGGTCTTCCGTCTGGTAAGCATCCTCCTCTCATCCCCTCCTGACTCCTTTCTTTCAAGGCTCAGCGTAGGTTTGTCCATTCCATGGAGCCCTTCTAGGTCCCTGAGCTGGGCCAAAGCGCCCCCTCCCTCTGCCATGCTCCCTTGGGTCACTCCATGAATGCCTGCAATGACATAATGACATTTACAATATTGTGCTAAAACTAAGTTTTTTTCCCCAACGGAACTTCAGATTCTTGTTTTTTTTGAGGAGTCTTGCTCCCGTCACCTAGGCTGGAGTGTAGTGGTGCGATCTCGGCTCACTGCAGCCTCTGCCTCTCTGGTTCCAGTGATCCTCCTGCCTCAGCCTCCTGGGTAGCTGAGATTACAGGCACATGCTACCACACCCAGCTAATTTTTTTATTTTTAGCAGAGACGGGGTTTCACCATGTTCGTCAGGCTGGTCTCAAACTCCTGACCTCAGGTGATCCACCCATCTCAGCCTCCCAAAGTGCTGGGATTACAGACATGAGTTGCCGCACCCAGCCTGGAACTGTGGACTCTTCAGGGTCAGGAGTCAGGTCTCATTTGTCTCCATAATCCCAACACATTAGACTTTAAAATCCTAGTCTGGGCCAGGCACGGTGGCTCACGCCTGTAATCCCAGCACTTTGGGAGGCTGAGGTGGGTGGATCACCTGAGGTCAGGAGTTCGAGATCAGACTGACCAATATGGTGAAACCCCGTTTCTACTAAAAGTACAAAAATTAGCCAGGCATGGTGGTGGGTGCTTGTATTCCCAGCTACTGGGGAGGCTGAGACAGGAGAATTGCTTGAACTCGGGAGGTGGAGGTTGCAGTGAGCCGAGATGGCGCCACTGCAATCCAGCCCGGGCGACACACCAAGACTCTGTCTGGAGGAAAAGAAAGAAAGAAAAAAAAATGGCCGGGTGTGGTGGCGGGTGCCTGTAATCCCAGCTACTTGGGAGGTTGAGACACGAGAATCACTTGAACCTAGGAGGTGGAGGTTGCAGTGAGCCGAGATCACACCATTGCACTCTGGCCTGGGTGACGAGCGAAACTGTCTCAAAAAATATCCAAGTCTGTTACGTAATAGCTTTGGGGAATTATTTTAAAATTTTTCATTGTTCTTGTTGTCTCCCTTTGAAGTGACTGCTACTCTGCTAAACCAGTCACAGTTCAGAAAATCTAGGCAGGAGCCACCTGTACTTACCTCACGTGACATTATTTCTCCAGGTGCAGTTAGAGCGGATCCGGCAAGCGGACTCCTTGGAGAGAATCCGGGCAATTCTGAATGATACTAAACTGACAGACATTAACCAGCTTCCTGAGACATGACACCCTGATGGCAGGATTCTAGCCTGCACTTTGGGTTTTTAACTCATCTTTAGAGCAACATTAATTATTATTTAACTCTTAACTGAAGAAAGAGAAGTCACAACAAAAGGAAGACTGGAGAAATGCTTACTTCTAGAGGGAGAAGACTGTGCGGCACAGGAAACAGCAAACGGGGTGATCTGCAGCCCAGAGACCTTCAAATGCGAACACTGGTAACTCCAGGCTTGATTCCAACAGGCGTGGGATCAGATTCGGTGATGGAAAAAGTGCTGTTTCCTTGCCTGCTTTCTCCAACATAGATTTTTGGAACACATTTCCCTACCCTAAAGCGACATCCCAGTAGTGTTTGGAATTTTCTGTTCATAGATATTGGAAGAGAGAATTTGCTTTATCTGTTGTCTAGAGCTCATCAGTAACAGTATTCAGTTAGCAGACAGAAGTGTAGTATGCTGTATGAATATTTTATATTAAAATATGAAGGTTTGGAGCAGGCCATTGGCTACTGACTGTATTTCCCTCACTCAGTACATTTTTGTTTCCCTTTTACCATTTTATCTTGCTTTGGAGGACCTTAAATGCTACTGAAACTTACCTGAGAACCGTAGGACTGTGGCAAACAAAACCAATTGAGGAAGTGAATTGATGAGGATCTGAAAACTTGGCTGGGGCTATATATACTGGAAGCTGAAGGTTAAAGGAAAAGCACAAGAAACTTGGGAAGCACTTTTTCTGCATACTTAGATGATCTTCATGGGCCCACGGGTACCAGGATAAAGCCGAACTGGTACCATCTACTCTTTTGAAGTGTTTTAGTCTAGTTATTGGATCAGTGAAAAACATTAATAAAACAAGCTTTGTCTGAGAACCTCTAGTATACATTTATAAATCTGCTTATTTTTCAACTTGGATCATTAGGCTTAAGTACTACTTGTTTCAAATGTGTCAAATACAAAAATGGTAACTAGGTTGACAGATACTTTGTATTTTTCTTTTAAGTCCAGACCTGGAATGTAAGTGACAATGCTTATGGAAAGCCAGTTAGAATACTGATCAGTCTGGAAATCTGCCTTGCCATTTTACAAGCATTAGATTCCTTTCCTGTGTGAGAAGCCTCCATGAAACAGGTCTTTGCCATAACTTTATGAAGTGCTACAGAAAGCACAAAGGATTGATTCATGTTCACCAATACTTGAGTACTCTCCCAGGAAGATCTACTGGATGGATCATCATCCAGGAGGTTCAAAAGTAAAATGGTTTTCAAATCATTTTTGAGATTGGTTGCATAACAGTAAGGTACCTGAAAGAGCCTTCTGGGAGTTAGTGAACTAGGTAGATTGTTTTGTTCACATAAAGCCACCATCAACTTAAAGTGAATTGTCTTTGTTATAAATGAGGTCACTATGGACTTGCCCTAAAGATCTTTACTTCTGTACGTCTGTCTTCCATAGGACAAATGATAAGTACTACATACCTCATCTCTTGAGTTATTATTGTAGTCTGCATTCATGATTATGATTAAAAATAAATACTAATTATGGAAATAGTACTAAAGGCTTGCCGCGCATGAAACATTATTTAAATTGGTTTGAAGTCCCTTTATAAAGAGTGCTATATGGTTTAGATAAAGGAAACATATAACTATTTACAGGGGATTTTATTAATTATAAAATGCAATCAATTTAAATTACATAGGTTTAAGACTAGTCCCTTGGATAAGCCCCAAGCGAATTTGTCTTCAGATGATTATTAAAATTAGTGCTGCAAATCAGGGTGGGCAGTTCACAGCCTTTCTGAACTGACTGAACTAGAGCTTGCAGTGAAGTGTTCTGCTGAGACTGAGCACCTTACAGATAATTTTTCTCCAGAAGACAGTACTGGGTAATAAAATCATCACAATTAGGGAATGGTTAGTGGTCTCTACTGTGACAAATGCAAACTGCTGGAATTCACTTTATTGAGAAAAATACTGTAGAAAAACCCAAACTGAGACTCTAAGTTTTGTTTAACAATGTGCTTCTGGTATGCAACAAACTACTGTGTCACTGTCCAGGGAGGAAACAATTCTTTCCACTGGGTTTTCAGCGTAAATGGGAACTGATTTAGAAGGCAAAAGAAAAGATCAGTTGGGTTTCTTGAGTGTTCCTGTGCTTATGTTCAGTCTGTGCATACATGTTCTCATGCATGTCTAACCTGATTTACCTCTTACCTGTAACCTACCTTATCATGTGGCTTTTAATTGGCAGTCACTCAGCCATTTCTAAGCAGGTATAGTACTACCTTTCAGAACTCACATCGCAAGTATAAAAAGATGACTTAAGGCGAAGTGAGGACAATATCACATTCTGCATACTAACCTATTTCTTTTCTTCTCCCTTTAAGGTGCTAAAGCTGCACCTCATGTCCACTCAGTAACAAGTGTTGGGAGGTAGAGCACAGCCTCACTCAGCTCTGAAAGGTAATACAGCCTGTGAGGAAGTGAGCCAGCAGTGGCCTTTGCAGTTGTGGATCTTGAGCTCTGCTCTCAGCAGATTTCAGGTGTAACCATTTGTCAACTGTACTGAAGGTGTGTCCTTAAGAAGAAAGTGTTCACATTAAAAAAGCTGCTGCCGAGTACACTGTGTGGCCTTTTCCTTTGAATCCTAGGTTCTATCCCTCTCAGAGCCACGTTTCTGGTGCTGCTCCTTTAAAACACAGCTCACAAGAATACCTTGCTCAGGGCCAGGCGCGGTGGCTCAAGCCTGTAATCCCAGCACTTTGGGAGGCCGAGGCAGGCGGATCACGAGGTCAGGAGATCGAGACCATCCTGGCTAACATGGTGAAACCCCGTCTCTACTAAAAAATACAAAAAAACTAGCTGGGCGAGGTGGCGGGCGCCTGTAGTCCCAGCTACTCGGGAGGCTGAGGCAGGAGAATGGCGTGAACCCGGGAGGCGGAGCTTGCAGTGAGCTGAGATCCGGCCACTGCACTCCAGCCTGGGTGACAGAGCGAGACTCCGTCTCAAAAAAAAAAAAAGAAAAAAGAAAAAAAAGAATACCTTGCTCAGATACACTCAGTAGGGTTCAGGGAGGTTCTGGCAGTGTGCAGTGAGCAGTGTGCAATGTGCAGTGAGCAGTGTGCAGTGTGCAGTGAGCAGTGTGCAATAGTCCTGACTCCTTGCTGAACACAACTGTAGGCCTGCGTTACAAAGCACAATCCAAATTTTAAATAAAAACATTTATTCAATAATTATAAAACAAAATATTTAAAAAGATGAACAACTACACCAAAGGTCATCCAAAATGCCTTTTGATAAATTAGATCATGCTACCTGTTTTACAATATGGGTTTAAGCCTTCAGTGGTGTTCACTTCAGGTGTGAGTCAGCTCCTGGTGGTGTCAGAAGTTTACATGATTGCGGATATCATTGATTTGCTTCACCATTTCCCTTATGTGTTCACCCCTGTAAAATGGTAAAGTCACTCACTTTTGGAAATATAATAAACCATTTATATGGATTCTTAAGAATTCAAACTGGTAATGCTGAAATATCTAAGAACTGCTTTGCTAAAATTAACAGCTGAAGGTTTCAGATGGATAGCAATAGTGTTCACTGTTCATTTAAGGTGACAAATGGTGCAAGTACTGGAAACATTTTTGAACATAATTACTGTAAAATACCTTTGGCCACACAACAAAATCATGTTACTAGAAGGTCATCACTTTCAATCCTCCCACCATAGTCATTTCTTAAGCCCCTATTTATCATGTGGCTCTCGGCCCAGTAATTACTTGACATGCAAATACCAAGATCCAGGTTTCTATTAAGACAGGCTGTGGCATACTGTAAAGGAAAAACCCTCTCACAGTAATAGCTGACTGGAAGTATTTACTTACTCCTCCTTCAGGATGGACTGAATGCACTTCCGCTGGTAGGCACTGAGAGTAATGGTGGGTTTTTGAAGACTCAACACCTTCTCCATCTTTCGCTGTTGATAGTCCTTTTTCATAGTAACCTTAAGTATCAAAATAGATATTTTGGCAGTGGTTTGCCACACATTTTATCTATCTGAATCTGTTCTTTTTACATTTTTGTAAAATTTTCTGTAGAATAAGTGCTTTAAGAAAAATTACCAAATTTAGCTAGTTTGGATCTATTCCTACCTGTTTGATGGCATTGCCCAAATGTCGAAGTTGATCAGGTATCAGCTGTAACTCTTTCTTCATGTCTCGCTCACTATCAGAGAGAACTGGGAGCTCAGAGTGAAAACTGTGAAGTACTTTTTTCATCCTTTAGAAAAGGCAAGCAAACATCTCAAGTTAAGGTCTCTGCTAATTAGGAGAAACATAATCACAAGCTCATAATTCATGGATCTGGTGTCCCTGAAGTAGGCCCCATAAGAAGGGTTAGGGGAGAGCCTCATGTTTTCCCCAACATATTCTTCAGAGGAGAGGTAGGGGGATCAGTTCAATTGTGTAGGTATGTAAGCACCTGCCAATGCCCATTTTCTTAAATATCACTGTTAGTACCTGAGTCGGTAACTAAATGTTAATACAGCCCACTGACCTGCTCATGATATCCTCTTGTTTTTCTTTAGCTTCCTCATATTTGTCAGCTAAACGCTCAGCCATTTCCCGCAGACTTTTCCTAATGATATAAGAAACAAGAGACTCTTGGGGTCCACACCTTGATGTTGAAACCAACTAATGTGGCTCAGCATCTTAGGGTAAGAATATGGTTCCAGCCCTACTGACCTATTATTTTCTTCTTCTTTTTGACACTTACCTCTCCTCTCGACAATAATTGAGATCTTCTAGTTGTTTCTTTTTTTGGTCACATAATAATTTGACCCTTCAAGAACAAAAAGGAATAGAGTTTACTCAGAAGCCAGGTCTAGGCTACGACACAGCATCAGCTACCAGCCAGGGATCGATGGTTTGTGAGCACAGGACATCATACCTCCGCTGAATCTCCTCCTTGGCCAAGTCCTGTTTGAGAATGTACTGCTCTCTGAACACCTGGGTGGCTCTGCTGAGGAGCTGAAGGCATTCTTCAGGAGGAGGGGCTAGGTCCTTTTCAGAAGCTCTTAAAAACAAAGTTTCTACCTTTATTTTCCTTAGCTGAGTAAAACAACTGAAAATAGACTAAAGTCACAGGTGCTTTGTAAACTTCTTATATTTTTAATTTATTTTTCTGAGATGGAGTCTCGCTCTGTCACCCAGGCTGGAGTGCAGTGGTGCTATCTCGGCTCACTGCAACCTCTGCCTCCTAGGTTCAAGCGATTCACCTGCCTCAGCCTCCCGAGTAGCTGGGATTACAGGTGCCCACCACCCCGCCTGGCTAATTATTGCATTTTTAGTAGAGATGGGGTTTCACCGTGTTGGCCAGGCTGGTCTTCAACTCCTGACCTCAGGTGATCTGCCTGCCTCAGCCTCCCAAAGTGCTGGGATTATAGCTGTGTGAGCCACCGTGCCCGGCCTAACTTCTTTTGAGACAAAGTCTTGCTCTGTCGCCCAGGCTGGAGTGCAGTGGTGTGATCTCGGCTCACTACAACCTCTGCCTCCCAGGTTCAAGTTATTCTCCTGCCTCAGCCTCCCAAGTAGCTGGGACTACAGGCGCATGCCACCACACCCAGCTAATTTTTTTTTGTATTTTTAGTAGAGATGGGGTTTTGCTGTGTTAGCCAGGATGGTCTCGATCTCCTAACCTCGTGATCCTCCCGTCTTGGCCTCCCAAAGTGCTGGGATTACAGGCGTGAGCCACCGTGCCTGGCCCAGCCTAACTTCTTTTTAAACACTTCCTGTTTATCATTCTCAGGTGCCACTTCCCCCCTGTTCCCCATTCACTAGCTGATTAAATATATCCAGTTTCTTCCAAATCCATCACAGTAAAAAGTGTATGAAACAGATGAGGACGGAAAGGATGCACAGTAATTATGAAGACAGAAGAGAACCCATTCATAAAACCACTATGCCCAAGGTTGCATACTTCAAAAATGCTGGATTGGCAACACTACGTTGCAAAATGCTTCTAATATGCTTTTCAAAGGAATCTGGGGTTTCAGCCAGAACACGGAGGGGAGACTCTGCCACTTCAACATCTTCTCGAGTACAAAGCAGGGGAGGAGACGCTGGATGGACTGTACTTCTGCAAAATAGATAAGTAAATTGAATTCTACCATGGAGTGATTTACTATATTACAGGAAAGCAGAAACCACATTAATCCAGAACTTTCAGAATACAAAATAAGGTGTTATTTTGTAAAAGTGCAAGAATGCATGTTTGCCACCTTGAAAAGGTCACTTTGGGAAGCTACACCCTTATTCTTCCAATGCTCCTAATTTGTCAAAGCATTTCTGACTGCCATTTCTGGTTCTTTTCTAAAAGATTAAGGCAGCACAAACACCTAGCATGCATTCTTGGCAAAAGACTTGAGAGCCAGTTTATAAGCCAGAGCCACAAACATAAATTACTAATTTGTTAGGTTTAGAGTTGATCAAAACCAGTATTAAGCCAGAAAACTGCTGTATATACCATATTGGTTCTATATAATTTGATTTCTAAAAACGATTCACTCAAGTGCAAATACTCAAACTTCAGAAAGAGCTTGAAAGATCTCACAAACTTTAGCAGCACGGCAAGTGACTTACTCTGAAGGCAACAATTCTAATGTGAATGTTTGGTTGGACATGGTGGCTCACGCCTGTAATCCCAGCATTTTGGGAGCTGAGGCAGGTGGACCACTTGAGGTCAGGCATTCGAGACCAGCCTGGCCAATGCGGTAAAACCCTGTCTCTACTAAAAATATAAAAATTAGCTGGGCGTGGTGGCACACATCTGTAATCTCAGCTACTTAGGTGGCTGAAGCATGAGAATCGCTTGAACCCAGGAGGCGGAGGTTGCAGTGAGCTGAGAACACATCACTGCACTCTAGCCTGGGCAACAGGGTGAGACACTAGCTCAAAAAAAAAAAAAAAGAAAAAAAAAGTGAAAGTTCGTCAAATAGCATTACTTTATAGACAACTTGTATTTCAGGGAGCTAGCAGAAATATGATCTGAAAGTATCCAGATAATTGGCTGGGCACAGTGGCTCACACCTGTAATTCCAGCACTTCGGGAGGCCGAAGTGGGTGGATCACCCGAGGTCAGGAGTTCAAGACCAGCCTGGCCAACATGGTGAACCCTCATCTCTACTAAAAATATAAAAATTAGCTGGGCGTGGTGTGCCCCTGTAATCCCAGCTACTAGGGAGGCTGAGGCAGGAAAATCGCTTGAACCTGGGAGGCACAGGTTGCAGGGAGCTGAGATCATGCCACTGTACTCCAGCTTGGGCAACAGAGCAAGACTCCATCTCAAAAAAAAAAAAAAGTATCCAGACAATTAATGTTTATTTTTCCTCTTTGGGATTTATATTTATTCTGAAGTAAGCCAGTGTGACTAGGTTTTATTTTACTAAATGTACTGTGGGTGTTTAGGGGTGGGGGTGGTGTCTAGTGTTTGAAGCTCCAGTGACTTTTGTTTTTGGTACTCATGTTCCTGCATTTATATAACTCAGAATGATCTTCCAAGGCTGTTGGAAAAGGAAGACAGTGATTATAGCTTAATTGTCTGACTTCCTTAAAGGAGAAGGACTAAGAGTTCAGCATTTTTTTTTTTTTTTTTTTTTTTTAAAGACAGAGGGTCTTGCTCTCACCCAGGCTGGAGTGCAGTGGCATGATCATGGTTCACTGCAGCCTAAAACTCCTGGGCTTAAGCAGTCCTCTCACTTGAGTAGCTAGCACTACAGGTGTGCACCACCATGCCTGGCTAATTTTTTTGTTTTTTGTAGAGATGGGGGTCTCACTATTTTGCCCAGGTTGGTCTCGAACTCAGGGCCTCCCAAAGCATTGGGATTACAGGTGTGAACCACAACTGCACCCAGCCTGAATTCAGCTTTATTCCAGTTTACATATTCTACAATGTCCCTCAGGCTGGCAGAGACGGAGAAATTAAAGAGTATGAGTATGGACTTCAGAGTCAATGAGATCTGCATCTGTATCCCAGCTCTATTTTGTTACCTGTGATTTCAGCATTTACTAACCTCTTGATCCCTGTTTCCACTCTTATAAAATGGAAATGCCAGTACTGTCCTTACAGGGCTGCCCTGATGATTCCAGGAGGCAGTACAGGCACATGGCTTACTTCTGAGCTTGGCACATGGTCATAGCTTGAGAATTATTACTCATATTGAATGGAATGTGGTATTCAATTTTAGCATTTTTTTCCCCACACTCTGAAGAAAAGCTCCTGACTCTCAGCTAGGTGCAGGGGATGCCAGAAACCATGCCTAAAATGAAACCTTACAGAGATGGCAGGAACAGAAATATCCATCCTTCCAACCCTCAAGTCAGAAGCCAAAGCATAAACCACACTTTTGTATAGTTTCAAGTTGGTTACTGAGTGCATTTTCCCAACTGCAGAATTAGTGAGAGCTGTGCGGAGAATAGAAAATGGACGTACAGTAAAGGCCTGACGAGGCATTCATAGTTACTGGTGACGCAGAGCATCGTGGGGCCCAGAATGTCAGGGACAATCCAAAATCCTCGAATTGGAGCCGGATGCCTGGAAAAACACAGTCATAGTTAAATTACAAAGTAGCAAATGCAATGGAACCAAGAGCAAAGACATGACAGGTCATGGCTTTCTCAGGCCTGGGCTGACAGTTGCCTGGGACATCCTGTCAGTACCATAACCTCAAAAGTGGTGGCCTGGAAACCTTTCCTATAGCCCTACACTAAAGCCTAGAGCCCATGTCACTAAGTCACTCAGGAATCTCTTAACTGTAGAGTGGTGCTGACTGTAATCTCAAAAGTTACACGTTACACTGAAGATCTGTGTGTCTCTCCAACTTGCACATAAGCCCCAGCTATCTAGCCCACTTCTAACAAATTAGGTGCTTAGAAACGGTTGAATGAACAGAGCTGCCGAGTCTGTCTCAATGAGGCCCGACGTCAATGTCACAGGAAATCATTTAGCATGCACAGCCTGCATGTCTCTCTCAATCTTCCTTCCCACTTCAGTGAAGACACTGGAAACTGAGACCTCAGATGGGAACTGTCAATCTGCCAACATGCTCTCCTAGCGGCTCCCACGTCCATCCCACCTGCACGCCTACAACACGCAACTGCCCCGAATGCGGATGCCGCCTCCTCTCACACCTTCTGAAAATTGTACCATTAACTGTGTCGTTTCAGAATCTCCCTATTATCTACCTCCCCTCAGCCTGCACCCATGTCTCTTCCATTTCAAATACTCCCATTTCAATATAATGTCCAGTTCCCCTTATTCTTTCTCTCCATCCCTTTAGAACCAGCAGTCGACACACTAGTTCCCCTTCCACAGCTCCCATTTACTTTTTTGGTATCTAGAAGGTTGTAAACTTTTACTTTTTATTATCAGTGTGAAATCTACACATTACTGGGCTATATACTATGTAACCAGTATCCAGGTCAAGAATCAGGACACTGCAGGGGGCTTCAGGGTTTCCATGCGACCTTCCCTGGTCATAGCCTTTCACTCCCCAGAGAAGTAGCTACTACTCTTGACATTCATAATACCGTGTCTTTGCTTTGCTTTACAGTTTTCCTATGTATTCATTCCTAGGCAGGACTGTTAATTTTACCTGTTTCTGAAATTGATATAAATGGGATTTTGGGGTTTTTTGGAGACAGGGTCTCACTCTGTTGCCCAGGCTGGAGTGCAGTGGTGCGATCACAACTCACTGCAGCCTTGACCTCATGGGCTCAAACAATCCTTCCACCTCAGCCTCCTGAGTAGCTGGGACCACAGGTACATGCTACCACACTGGCTAATTTTTGTTTGTTTGTTTGAGATGTAGTCTCACTCTGTTGCCCAGGTTGGAGTGCAGTGGTGCGATCTTGGCTCACTGCAACCTCCACCTCCCAGGTTCAAGCGATTCTCCTGCCTCAGCCTCCTGAGTAGCTGGGATTACAGGCGCCCGTCACTACACCTAGCTAATTTTTTTTGTTTGTATTTTTAATAGAGACGGGGTTTCAACATGTTGGCCAGGCTGGTCTCGAACTCCTGACCTAGTGATTTGCCTGCCTCAGCCTCCCAAAGTGCTGGGATTACAGGCTTGAGCCACTGCGCCTGGCCTCACCTGGCTAATTTTTAAATTTTTTTGTAAAGAAAGGGTCTCGCTATGTTGCCCAGGCTGGTCTCAAACTCGTGGCCTCAAGTGATCCTCCTGTCTCACCCCACCAAAGTGCTGGGATTATAGGTGTAAGCTACCACGCCCAGCCTACATGGGATTTTATTATTTTCCCTGTTCACTTTTTCTTTTTTGAGATGGAGTCTCACTCTGTCACCCAGACTGGAATGCAGTGGTGTGATCTCGGCTCACTGCAACCTCTGCTGCCCGAGTTCAAGCAATTCTCCTGCCTCAGCCTCCAGAGTAGCTGGGACTGCAGGCACCTGCCACCGTGCCCAGCTAATGTGTGTAGTTTTTAGTAGAGACGGGGTTTCACCATCTTGGCCAGGCTGGTCTTGAACTCCTGACCTTGTGATCCACCTGCTTCGGCCTCCCAAAGTGCTGGGATTATAGGCATAAGCCACCGTACCCGGCCTCACTGTTCACTTTTCAAGCTGGTACAGTTTGCTATCC
Source organism: Piliocolobus tephrosceles (assembly GCF_002776525.5). Lineage (NCBI taxonomy): Eukaryota > Metazoa > Chordata > Mammalia > Primates > Cercopithecidae > Piliocolobus > Piliocolobus tephrosceles. The sequence continues at coordinate 5,170,720 of NC_045449.1, forward strand.
TTCTTGTGCCCCACCAAGCGTTTTCCCTATGGTCCTCTGTATTGCCAAACCTAGACTATGTCTATTTCTTAGTAGATGCTATTTGTCTCATGTTTGTGTATACTCGATGTCTGAATGCTTAGGAGACATCCAGTAACTGATGAACAGAATAAAGGGAGGTATCTAGAATACCTTCCAGGTTTCTACTGGGGATAACTGGGCTGATACGGCACCCTTCAGAAAAATGGGACGTAGGAGAGAGACTTTTGGGAAGACAGAAGATGAGTTAAGGGGACATCTGGAGTTTTTATGTTCCTATAGGATATCTGAGTGGAAGAGCCCAGCAGGCAGCTGGATATGTGAATCTGGAGTTCAGAGTGGTCTGGGCTGGGGTGATATGGATGTGGAAACTGTCAGCACTGAAGCCATGATTATGGCAAAAGTTACTCAGGAAAGGACCGAGAAAGAATAGAGAAGACCCAAGGAGAGAGTTGTGAGCATCACTTGTAAGCAGTAAGTAGAGGCAGAGGAACCAGCCTAAGAAGGAAACTTGAGAAAAGGGCTGCTGGAGGGACTGAAGGAGAACCTGGAGGGACAGACGTCAAGGATGCCAAGAAGAGTGTGTTTCAAAGAGGAGACACAGGCAACCACATCAAATAAACACAGCAATGCAGTGAAGGGCAGACAGTCTCTGCTCTCATGAAACATATACGTTCCAGTAGTGGTGACAGGCATTAAAAAAATGCAAATATAAATAGTATAATATGTGCTACAAGGGATAAGAGAATAGGAGAGCCCTAAGTTAGACTGGGCAGTCAAGGGTGTTCTCTTTGAAGAAGTGACATTAAGATGAGAAAGAAGGGTAAGAGTTTGCCCAGACAAGACGGCAAGCTGGCGCTGGGGCTGGGGCTGGGGCTAGGGAAGGACCTTCCGGTCAGGAAATAGTATGTGGAGTGGCCCTGGAGCAGGAGAAAGCTTCTGATGAGCAGGACACTCTTAGGGGAGAAGTATCATGTCTGCAACTTTCAAATGATTCAGCAGTGAATACTGCGGACGTGAGTGTAATGGATAACGCACATATCTGAACTGAACAATTGTTTTCTGATGTACAAGGAAGGGAGAGTCCTTACCTGCAGGGCAATGGCTTCGTACAAAGGATGTGTTCAACAAAGCATTTCTGTTCTGTAGAGAGTTCCTGTAAACTATCCTTATCTTCTTCATCTACCACAGAAGACATTATATAGATGAAATGATGCTTAGACAAGTCTCAAATTAAAACGCTCATGATACTGGGTTAAATGCAATTAAGTTCTTGTCTGGAAACATTGCTTCTCAAATACTATGCTTTTCTGACACAGGCGTGTGCTTTCCCAGGGGGTCTAGATTTCCGCCCCAAGAAGCAAAGTAGGATTTTCCTCGGTAATGTCTCTAAACGCAAAAATGTTTCACTAAGAAGAGTGAGATCATTCTCTTCCAGGCTGTTCCTTACCCACACTGATTTTATTTCCATACAGGTTGTGTACCCTTTATCCAAAATGCTTGGGATCAGAAGTGTTTCAGATCTTGTATTTTTTTTTTTAATTTTGGAATATGTGCATTATACTTAGTAGTTGAACATCTCTTATCTAAAAATCTAAAATCCTAAATGCTCCAATGAGCATTTCTGTTGAGTGTCATGACAGCACTCAAAAACTTTTGTAGCTCACTCAGGTTCAAGGATGGAAAAAAGAAGAGTTTTGGATTTCAAATTTTCAGAGTAGGGTTACTCAATCTGTAACAGGTTTTTTTTTTTCTTTTTTTTCCTTTTTTTTAATGGAATCTCCCTCTGTTGCCTAGGCTGGAGTGCAGTGGCCCAAACTCTGCTCAATGCAACCTCTGTCTTCTGAGTTCAAGTGATTCTCAGCCTCCTGAGTAGCTGCGACTACAGGTGGATGCCACCACACCCAGGTTTAAGTAGTAGACAGGGTTTCACTATGTTGGCCAGACTGGTCTCGAACTCTTGAACTCAGATGATCTACCTGCCTCAGCCTCCCAAAGTGCTGGGATTACAGGTGTGAGCCACCACGCCTGGTCTGTAACAGCTTTTTGAAATGTAATTCACAGTACCATACAAGTCATCCATTTAAAGTATACCCATTAAAATATACAATGCAGTAAGTTTCTACTGTAAGAACTGTATGCCTGGCTGGGTGCAGTGGCTCACGCCTGTAATCCCCAGCACTTTGAGAGGCCGAGGTGGGTGGCTCACCTGAGGTCAGGAGTTTAAGACCAGCCTGGCCAACATGGCGAGACACCGTCTCTACCAAAAACACAAAAAATTAGCTGGACGTGGTGGCGGGCACCTGTAGTCCCCACCACTCGGGAGGCTGAGGCAGGAAAATCGCTTGAACCCAGGAAGCGGAGGATACGGTAAGCCGAGATCATGCTCTTGCAACACACCCTGGGCAAAAAGAGTGAAACTCCTTCTCAAAAGAAAAAACAAAAAACAAACAAAAAAATTGTATGCCTATCATAACAATTTAGAATATTTTCATTTTCCCAAAAGAAATCCACATAACCATTAGCAATCACTCCTCAGTTTCTACCAAACTTTCCAGACCTAGGCAACTAATCTACTTTCTGTCTCTGTAGATTTGTCTCATCTGGACATCCCATATAAACAGCCATACAGTTGTTTGTGACTGGCTTCTTTCACTTAGCATCTGTTCACAGTTCATCCATATTGTAGCATGCATCAGTACTTCATTCCTTTTTATTGTTGAATAATATTCTGTTGTATAGACATACCACATTTTATCTATCCATGCATCAGCTTATGGACACTTGTGTATGTGGCTTTTGGGCTATGATGAATAAGGCTGCTATGAACACTCATGTACCAGTATGTGTGTGGATACAGGTCTTCATTTCTCTTGGAAATATACTCAGGACTGGAACTATCAGGTATGTGGTAAATCAGTAATCATTTGAGGAACTGCCAGATTGTTATCCAAAGTGACTGTACCATTTTACATTTCTATAAGCACTGTGTAAAGGTCCCCATTTTTTTCTACATCCTCAACACGTGTTAATGTCCATCTTTCTCATTTTAGCTATACTAGTGGATATGACATGATACCACATTGTGGTTTTGTGGTATCTTACTTCCATAATGACTAATGATGTTGTATATCTTTTTATAGATATGCTATTTGCCCAACTGTATTCAATGCTAAGGGTTCTTTATATTGTTCTCCATACGAGTCCATTATCACACAAATATTTTCTCCCATTTTGTGGGCTGTTTTCCCTTTTGTAATAGTATCCTTGAAGGAAAAAAAAGTTTTAAATTTTGATGGCCGGGGGCGGTGGATCACACCTGTAACCCTAGCACTTTGGGAGGCTGAGGCAGGTGGATCATTTGAGCTCATGAGTTTGAGACCAGCCTGGGCAACAACAGTGAAACCCCATCTCTACAAAAGACACAAAAATTAGCCAGGCATGGTGGCTTACTCTTGTAGTCCCAGATACTTTGGGGGCTGAGGCAGGAGCACTGCTTGAGCCCAGGAGTTCGAGACTGCAGCAACCTATGACTGCACCACTGCACTCCCACCTAGACACCATGTTAGCCAGGATGGTCTCGATCTCCTGACCTCGTGATCCGCCCACCTTGGCCTCCCAAAGTGCTGGGATTACAGGCGTGAGCCACCGCGTCCAGTCTTTTTTTTTTAAAGCAAATTCTTCCAGACCTTGATTGAGTCAGTTTTGGTATTTTTTTCTTGAAATTTGTCCATTCCATCTAGATTATGTAATGGCATACATTTTGTTCATAATATTCCCTTATAATCTTTTATTTCTGTAAGGTCAATAGTAATACCCCTGCTTTTATTCCTGATTATAGTTAGTCTAGCTTAAGGCTTGTCAAATGTCGTTGATCTTTTAAAAGAACCTTTCGGTTTCACTGATTTTCTCTATCATTTTTCTATTCCAAACTACTTTTCTGAAATCTATTAAATCTATTTTTCCTCTGAAATCTATTAAAAGTGCAGAGAGTTAGTAAACTCACCTGATCCAAGAAATTTGTGAAGTTTATGAATCCATGTTAGCCCAACACTATGTACACCAGCTTCATGAGTACAGTGATATCTTGAAGGACACTTGGGATCTGCAAATGGAATGATTAATGATACAAAAGTAGCCATTGGATAACTAAAAAAATTTACCTCAAATTTGTTGGCTACCCCACAGTAGCCTACAAACACATTTGTTGATAGAAGGTTTTATAAAAGGCTTTCCTATTGTTAGGGGTTTTGAAATTTTAAAATTTGAATTCAAATTTCGAATATACTTAATTAAGTACAGATATACCTCAGAGATACTGTGGGTTTGGTTCCAGACCATTGCAATAAAGTGAATATAGAAATAAAGTGAGTCACACAAATCATTTGGTCTCCCAGTATGTATGAAAGTTGTGTTTACACTATGCAGAAAGTTATGTTTATACTAGTAGGTACGCAACAGCGTTACATCCAAAAATATGTACACACCTTAACCATTTTTTATTGCTAAAAAATGCTGACGCAGAGACAAAATGAGCATATGCTGTGTGAAAATGGTGCTGATAGCCTTGCTTGATCCAGGGCTGCTGCAGCTTTCATTTGTTTAAAAAAAAAAAAAAAGAAGCACTGTCTGTGAACCACAATAAAATGAGGAGGTATGCCTGTATTCTGAAAAGTATAAAAAACGGCTGGGCATACTGGATCACGTCTGTAATCCCAGCACTTTGGGAGGCTGAGGTGGGTGGATCATGAAGTCAGGAGTTCGAGACCAGCCTGACCAACATGGTGAAAACCCGTCTCTACTAAAAATACAAGAATTAGCCAGGTGTGGTGGCGGCCACCTGTAATTCCAGCTACTCGGAAGGCTGAGGCAGGAGAATTGCTTGAACCCGGGAGGCGGAAGTTGCAGTGAGTGAACCGAGATTGCACCACTGCAATCCAGCCTGCGCGACAGAGTAAAACTCCGTCTCAAAAAAAAAAAAAAGATAAACGCAATCTGAATGTTATTTTCTAAATATGAACACAAGAGGTTCACCAAAACATAAATACTTGCTGTTAAGTAACATGTTTGTGCTTTTCTCTGTGCATTTATTTAGTTCTTCAAAAGAATGGTGGTTAAAATGGCAGCTCTGTAGAAAACCTATGCTTGCATACATCGACTTAAATAAAATTGTTGAAGCAAATGCACTCCTATAGCATAGGTATCACAAAAGACTTTAACACAACGGCTCAGGGAACAGTTCTATCAGTGTAGTAAGGTGTGAAATGAGAAGTGAAGTTTAGTATGTCTTCATAATGTTGACTGACAGATAGTTTTAAAGGTTATTTTCAGTTTGGGATGCTCTTTTTGTTTGACAATCATTTATAACTAAGAAGTATGAGTAGTTGTTATACAATTTTAATTAACTGGTTTTGAAACAAAAATTTCTGTACCTCCTTTGAGCCCCAGTATCAGTAAGACAATCCTGAGACTAAAAGATAAGCTATTGAATACTTATTATGTATATTTATCTCTGTAATTCAAGTTTTTTTAATTAATATTAATAATAATGTTACTGGCCGGGTGTGGTGGCTCACGCCTGTAATCCCAGCCCTTTGGGAGGCTGAGGTGGGCGGATCGCCTAAGGTCAGGAGTTCAAGACCAGCCTGACCAACATGGAGAAAGCCCGTCTCTACTAAAAATACAAAATTAGCCAGGTGTGGTGGCTCACACCTGCAATCCCAGCTACTTGGGAGGCTGAGGCAGGAGAATTGCTCAAACCCGGGAGGTGGAGGTTGCGGTGAGCTGAGATTGCACCATGCACTGCAGCCTGGGCAACAAGAGCGAAACTCTGTCTCAAACAAACAAGCAAAATAATAATGTTATTAAAGTAAAAACAAAATACAGAGATAAGATATATATTAAAGCTGATTAAATGGCACAATAACCCATAAAACCCCTACATTAAATTTTCCTTTAACAGTCTCACTGTATGATGAGTGACTTTATCCTATATTAATGTTCTAAAGCTGATACATTATTTTTCTGTCTTATACATTGAGGTTCCATAAAACATCTTAGAAAACAGCATTCTACTATAAAAAGTTTAAAAAACCTTCATCTATGGGAATCATCGATCTGTTTGAATAATTAAAGTATTGAAAATTTTCTTTTCATTTGCCCGTATTTTAAGACTTAAGGCTCAAATCATCTCATCAAATCTAACATTGACTTTTCAAAACCTGTAGTGCTAACATCAACAGAAAAATCTTAGTACTGGGGTGTAAAACAAATTGATTACTAAAAAGAGCCAACATTTAGTTAACAGGAAATCTGTTAGACACCACCCTCTGTTATACTGTAGCCATTTCACTTTGTTACTAAGAAATCTGGTGTGCCTCAGTGATTATAATATGCCTTGTTCAGCACAATTATGAACAAGTCAAAAATTTCTTAGTTTCACGTATGAAAATGTTACTCTCATTAGAAGCACCAAGAAAAGGCTGGGCATGGTGGCTTATGCCTAAAATCCCAGCACCGTGGGAGGCCAAGGTGGACAGATAAGGAGTTCGAGACCAGCCTGACCATGATGGTGAAACCCCATCTGTACTAAAAATACAAAAATTAGCCAGGCGTGGTGGCGCATTCCTGTAATCCCAGCTACTTGGGAGGCTGAGGCAGGAGAATCGCTTGGACCTGGAGGGCGGAGGTTGAAGTGAGCCGAGATTGTGCCATTGCACTCCAGCTTGGGCAACAGGAGCAAAACTCCATCTTGAAAACAAACAAACAAAAACAAAAACCCAAAAACAAAATGTCTACATCTACACTTAAGATTTCCCAAAGATATATGTATCTATATGAGGAAACCAATTAGTTTCTGTCACTTTACTTCATTTGGTCTGTTTCCTCATCTATAAAATTCTTAAGACAACATAAATCTCAAAATACCTTAATTAGACAAACTCAATGTACGCTCTTTGCTGGTTTGTTATGTAAGGAATTCTGCCCCCTTAAATGTTTTGGCTATACTTTAGTATAGAGTTGAGGCCATTATTACCAAAACTAGGCAAACTGGCTAACAAGAACTGTAAGGAGAGTAGGTCAAATTGCTACAAGATTGAAATCCTCCTGTGTTGCAGTGAATGACACGATTCCATCCTTTTTTAAAGCCAAATAGGGCTAGGCATGGTGGTTCACACCTGTGGACCAGCACTTTGAGAGGCCGAGGTGGGAGGATCACTTGAGCTCAGGAGTTTGAGCTTGGATGACATGGCAAAATCCCATATCTACCAAAAATACAAAAATCAGGCGTGTAGTCCCAGCTACTCCAGAGGCTGAGGTGGGAGGATTGTTCGAGCCTGGTGGGGCGAAGGTTGCAGTGAGCCAAGATCACACCACTGTACTCCAGCCTAGGTGACACAGTGAGATCATTATCACACACACACACACACAAAAGCCAAATGGTATTCCACTGTGTATATACACCACATTTTAAAAATCCATCTGGGGCCGGCGCGTGGTGGCTCACATCTGTTATCCCAGCACTTTTGGAAGGCTGAGGCAGGTGGACTGCTTGAGGTCAGGAGTTTGACCAGCCTGGCCAACACGGTGAAACCCCACCTCTACTAAAAATACAAAAATTGTCAGGCGTGGTGGCTCACGCCTGGAATCCCAGCACTTTGGGAGGTCGAGGTGGGCGGATCACAAGGTCACCAGCCCGGCCAATATGATGAGACCCTGTCTCTACTAAAAATACAAAAATTAGCAGGGCATGATGGCACACGCCTGTAGTCCCAGCTACTAGGGAGGCTGAGGCAGAAGAATTGCTTGAACCCAGGAAGCGGAGGTTCCAGTGAGCCGAGATCGCGCTATTGCACTTCAGCCTGGGCAACAGAGCGAGACTCCGTCTCAAAATAAATGAATAAATAAAAATAAAAATACAAAAATTAGCCAGGCATGGTTGTGGATACCTGTAATCCAGCTACTTGGGAGGCTGAGGCAAAAGCTTGAACCTGGGAGGGGGAGGTTGCAGTGAGTCGAGATTACGCCACTAAACTCCAGCCTGGCTGATAGAGCCAGACACCATCTCAACAACAACAACAATAACAAAAATCCATTTGGTCTGTTGGACACAGGTTGATTCAGCATCTTAGTTATTGTGAAAAACACTGCAGTGGGAGTGCAGGTATCTCTTCAACCTATTATTTCCTTCCCTTTTGACATACCCAGTAGTGGAACTACTGAATAACATGGTAGTTCTACTTTTGATAGGACCAGGAAAAATTCACTATTAGGAATCCGGGTGATCTGGACCAAAGACCACTATTTTAAAACTTGGAAATCTGCTCAGTCTGCCTTAGACAAAAAGTGTACTATAGTGACTAAAAGGCTAAAAAAACCCAGTCAACTTTTTAAAGGCTGGAACCACAGAACAAATACATGACATAGGAACAGTCTATGATAGTCTTAGTATAAAAATCATGGGAAAAAAGCACTACATTTATTGAAGAGCTTACCTCTATGAAGTTTGATTGGACAAGAAAAGTCAGAATCAAAAGGGTCATCCTCTCCAGATGCCAGTTTCAAAGCAAGCTCCAACTCAACACATTCAAACACATACAGAGAAGGGATGAGGTCAATCCTGGAATCCCAGGACTTTTCTGACTGTAAAAAAAAAAGTGTTGTAATTTTGATCTTGCATGTTAATTTGAAAATGTACACAATTAAAAACAGGCAAAAAGCTGGGTCAGGGCCGGGTGCGATTGTTAATGCTTGTAATCCCAGCACTTTGGGAGGCCGAGGTGGGTGGATCATCTGAGGTCAGGAGTTCGAGATCAGCCTGGCCAATATAGTGAAACCGTCTCTGCTAAAAATAAAAAAAAATTAGCCGGGCATGGTGGTGGGTGCCTGTAATCTCAGCTACTCGGGAGGCTGAGGCAAGAGAATCGCTTGAACCCCGGAAGCAGAGGTAGTAGTGAGCTGAGATCATGCCACTGCACTCCAGCCTGGGCACCAAGAGCGAAACTCCATCTCAGAAAAAAAAAAAAAGAAGCTGGATCAAACAGTGCTTTCAAATTCTTAATTCCACCTCTATCCTAACAGTGCACTGCCCTGTTATTCTGAAGAGAAAACATCTCTCTTCCTTTAAGAAGATGTTTGTGAAAAAAGTTGATTCAGTGATTCCAAGGCTCTTTGTATCTGTCCCTGAAGATTGCAATATAGAGATCAGAAAGTAACATGCAGACTGGTGGGCCAAGTTAAGTTGGGCAACCTTCTAACTTCTTTCCAGTTAGATTGCTAAGAGTGCCTCAGCTACTTTTTTAACTGTTTAATTTCCAAAATATCAGAAGTTCCATAAATAAGTTAAAATTCCTTCTCATATATTAAGCATCCATATTGGGTCAGGAAGTGTGCCAGGTGTTGAAGACACAAACACCCACAGCAGCCTGCACTTACTGCTTGGTCATCTTCTTCTTCCCCTTCTAGCACAACACAGTGATACAGCATTCCTGATTCAGTGGCGATCACTAAGATATTGGGGACACAGGGTAAGCACAGGATAGCACAAGCATCATAACCATAGTTATCTTCAGCCGCAGGATGCATGGGCAACGGACCCAACAGCTTTCCAATATTTCCAGGGCTAAAGAAGGAGTAAAAACATGTTTGGAAATGTTGACAATAAGCATGCTCACCCCATAAAACCATTCTTTGACTTTGTTTTCCTCCAGCTATCATACTCTCATTATAAATGTAGAATATTCCCAATACTCCACCTTCTCGCTTTCCCACTCAGATTCTACTGCTCTGTTGTTTCTCAACCAGAGACAATTTTGCCCTAGAGGACACTGGCAATGTCTGAAGACATTTTGGCTTGTCACAACTAGTTGTCACAACGTGCTGGGAGGTATTGGCATCTAGTGGTTAGAGGCTAGAGGCTGCTGAACACTCCCCTACAGCACAGCACCTCTAAAACAGTAATTCAGACCAAAATGTCAATAGTACAGAGGCTGGAAACCCTTGCCCTAAATTTGCTATGGTTTATGCACCACTCCACTGAAGCTACTGTGGCAAAGGTCACCTGTAAGATTTGCTAAATCCAAAAGGCAATTAACCTTCTGCTGCATTTATCACTGGTTAACAATTACTGCTACTCAATATCCTTAACAGCTATAACAATTCTTTCTTGTAGTTCTCTCTTCCCACCTCTTTAAAGACAATTTTCTAATGTCCTTTTCTAATTTCTTTCTCTTAAATATTGTTCTCCAGGATTCTGTTGTATGCTTTGACTTTTTTCAAAATACACACTTAAATGAGAGCTTACTAAACTATGCCTCGTTTTAACTACCATCTATATTCCAAGACTACCAAATCCTTTCTTCTGAAATGTAGCTTCTCTTCAAGGCTTTGGATCCCTATACTAAATCTGATTTGACAAATACTTACTATTGAGTGCTAGATGATTCTCCCAGTGAATGACTCTTTAGTTGATGAGGCAGACATTTAACCAGAATTAGTATACCATGTGATAAGTGCAACAACAGAAGGATTTATGGTGTACAAAGGAACGACAAAAAGATACAAAGATAATGAAGAAAGCTATCAAAAATAAATAAGAAAAATGGAGAAAGAATGATTTCTAGGAAGGGGGTTGTTGAGCAGCTTATGCAAAGTCCTGGAAGCATGAAAGACAAGGAACTAAGAAGAAGAAAACTTATTTAGTATGATAGGAGGCAAAGTACAAGGTCTAAGGCAATGGCAAAACAGCTCGACAGACATCCAGAACTGGCTTATAAAGTACATCATCTTGGATGCCATGTTAAACTATTCAGTCTGCTAGGTAACAGTGTATCACTAGAGGTTTAAATCAAGTGATGGAGGTTCACTTTACAAATCAATCTGGTATTAGGGAGGAAGACATGGAAGGGTCCAAAATGGGATCTGGGGAAACTATTTAAGAAAATAACCTAGGCAGATGATGAAGTTCTGAAGCAGGGACAAAGGAATGGAGAGAAGGGTGTATAACCAGGGGCGCCCAATCTTTTGGCTTCCCTGGGTCACACTGGAAATTGTTTTGGGCCACACAGAAAATACACTAACAACAGGTGATGAGCTTTTTAAAAAAAAAAAAGAAAGAAAGAAAGAAAAGAAAATCGCAAACAAATCTCATAATGTTCTAAGAAAGTTTACGAAGTGTTGGGCTGCATTCAAGGCTGTCCTGGGCTGCGCACAGTCCGTGGGTTGGACAAGCTTGGTGTATACTTCCAAAAAATTTTAATCACAAAATCCATAGAAATTTGGGACTGATCAAATATAAGGATGAAGATAACTTTTGGGTTTTGGGCTAAGGTTACTAGGCAGATCATGGTTTGGACAAATGAGGGCTCAGCAGTAAGAGGAGAAGGGGTAAGGGAGGGTACTAATGTTACCACAAAATCCTCCTGAGCTCATGTGTGAAAGGCAGAGAACATTTCTGCAAGGCGAATGCACTCAATAGTGAATCCTCACCATTCTGTAACCTGTCAAGCTCTTTCGTCTTTCTTATCTTTATGGTTTTGCATACTCTCTTCTGTACCCACTTCCGACTCTGTCTAGTGAATCCTTCAAGTCCAAGCTTTTGTAACAGCATTTCCTCAAAGTCTTCCAACATCAGCAGGCCTACTCATTTACTCCATCACACTCCTGAAGAACCCGGTGATGCCCTGAGCACATGACACTGTACTACAGTACTGGTTTAGTTGTATGTCCTTCTGACAGATAAGGAACCACATGGTAGGAATGTTGCCTTCAATCTTGTATTTCCATCTTCTGCCACACAGTGGGCCCTGAATAAGTATGTTAAGTCGATTTATAAGCGAATAACTCTAATGCTCAGTCCTTAGCCTTATGCCTCTGCAGTTTTCCCTCAAATTCTTATCCTGTATGGACTCTCTCACCATGACAGATGATTCTCATACCTCTATTTTAATTCTTCTTGTCTCTCATCATCCTGTATTTCCAACTGTCCATGGAATATTTCCATTTTATTGGTCCAATACTATCTTACACTGATTTATTTAAAAATAAAGCTTCTCGGCCGGGCGCGGTGGCTCAAGCCTGTAATCCCAGCACTTTGGGAGGCCGAGACGGGCGGATCACGAGGTCAGGAGATCAAGACCATCCTGGCTAACACGGTGAAACTCCGTCTCTACTAAAAAATACAAAAAACTAGCCGGGCGAGGTGGCGGGCGCCTGTAGTCCCAGCTACTCGGGAGGCTGAGGCAGGAGAATGGCGTAAACCTGGAAGGCGGAGCTTGCAGTGAGCTGAGATCCGGCCGCTGCACTCCAGCCTGGGCCACAGAGCGAGACTCCATCTCAAAAAATAAAAATAAAAAATAAAAATAAAAATAAAGCTTCTCCCCCAATTAGCTGCCTTTACTGACCTGTTTCTGTTCATGGTATATTCCCTTATCCAAACAGTAACTAAGTCTTATTTATCCTTCCTTTGTTGCTATCTACTGTGTTTCATTTTTCTCTCTGTTCTACTATCACCCAAGTTCAAACTCTCATATATTATAAGCTCAATTTTGCAAAAGCTTCTTTAAAAGTCTCTGTCCCAGTCCCTTTCCTAACCAATTGTTTTGTCCTTCTGCTCAGAAACCATCACTGGCTTCCTACTACCCTATTCCTACAGAAAAAACAAAATCCACACTCACGCTTTAACGAGGTATTTTTAATGCCAGCAAATTTTCTCGGGACAGACACTTCTGGCTCTATCACTTAATGCTCCCTACATGAATCCTCAGCTCTAGCCCAGAATGTCTAATAAATGAAGCTTGAATGACACTTGCACTTGCTTATTTTCAGACTCTACTTTATGCTGCCCTTGACAGAAATGGTCTCACCCTTCCTTGATACTTCATTTAATCCTGAATAAGCCCTCTAAGTCACACGTGACATCGCTCCTTCTCTACAAAAATTTCCCCGACCTCGCAGTCAGAATGACCTCTCCTTCCTCTGGTTCTGACTGTCTGTGTACCAATACTGTGATATAGATAGTATTTTTTCATGTGTATGTTGCCCCAACCTCGCAGTCAGAATGACCTCTCCTTCCTCTGGTTCTGACTGTCTGTGTACCAATACTGTGGTATAGATAGTATTTTTTCATGTGTATGTATCTTTCTCCCCACAACTGCGACATAAGATACCATATTACCACGTCTACGTGGTGCCTTGTTCATATAAGATAAACCATAAGCACTTGTTCAGATAACCAGAATTTGTGAACACAAATCCAGGCCTATCATTAAGTGATTATCCAAGAATTCTATAGAACTTACCCAAGTAACACGAAGAAATGTGAGGCCAAATGACCTGTACTAACTCTTTCTCAAAAATATGCAAGTCAAGCATCGGAAGGCTGCAACATTTCCACAGACTCAAAAACATGGCTCCCAAGTCCAGCCTCAACGATCTCTACTGGAGCCCAAGCTGAGTTTTCATTTCAGGGGGTGACCACCTCAACTCACCTCTGTAACAGACTGATATATGTCAGGAAAGTCTCTCCATTCTCATATAAGATGTACAGTGGGTATGCCACTACTTCATCTTTGCCTTTTTGTCCAAATAGAGTCTTTGGGACTGCTGCCAATGGCCCAAAGTCAAATGCCACTGCTGTCTCTCCTAGAGATGCGGTATATGCCCTTCTGGAAAGAGATGTAAAAACCAACTTGTTAAAAACAAAAACAACAAAAAAGAAAAAGAAAAAAACACAACAAAACAAAAACACAAAATAATAATAGGAGGTAGGTATGTATAGCATTTGTAGGCAATGGATTGAAAAGACAAAAAATGATTATGAAGAAGGTTAACATTTAAACATTCTCAGCTGGGTGCTGTGGCTCACGCCTGTAATCCCAGCAATTTGGGAGGCTGAGGCGGGCGGATCACCTGAGGTCAGGAGGTCGAGACCAGCCTGGCCAACATGGTGAAACCCCGTCTCTACTAAAAATACAAAAATTAGCTGGGGGTGGTGGTGGGCGCCTGTAATCCCAGCTACTTGGGAGGCCGAGGCAGAATCACTTGAACCTGGGAGGCAAAGGTTGCAGTGAGCCAAGATCATGCCATTGCACTCCAGCCTGAGTGACAGAATGAGACTCCATCTCAAAAGAAAAAAAAAAAATCTCATGAAATTAAGTGAAAAAAGCTGGCCATAAAATTATTCGGTTCCACTCTCATCTTTTTTTTTTTTTTTTTTTTTTGAGACGGAGTCTTGCTCTGTCGCCCGGGCTGGAGTGCAGTGGCCGGATCTCAGCTCACTGCAAGCTCCACCTCCCGGGTTCAGCCATTCTCCTGCCTCAGCCTCCGGAGTAGCTGGGACTACAGGCGCCCGCCACCTCGCCCGGCTAGTTTTTTTTTGTGTTTTTAATAGAGACGTGGTTTCACCGGGTTAGCCAGGATGGTCTTGATCTCCTGACCTCGTGATCCGCCCGTCTCGGCCTCCCAAAGTGCTGGGATTACAGGCTTGAGCCACCGCGCCCGGCCTACTCTCATCTTAAATAGTTTAAATACACAGATATACAAATAGCAAAAATATATACATACACACAAATGCAAAAAGGAAACAGGAAAACACATGAAAACATCAACAGTTGTCTCAGAGCAGCAGGATCCGTAAGTTCTACAAGTAATTTCAAAGCACCTACTGTGTGCCAGGTCTTTTCTAGGGTCTGGGAATATGTCAGTGAATTAAACAAATGCCCTGCCCTCTAGAGAGAGACATACCACAAAAAGAAATAAAGATGGAACATAAACTCAGAAAATATCATGAAAATCAAGCAGGGTAAGAGGGTACTGATGGAGGTGCTACTTTACACTAGTTGGTATGGGAAAGACTCTGATAAGACATATGAGCGAAGATCTGAAAGAAGTAAGAAAGCAAGTCTGTGGTTAACTAGGGAAGGAGCAGTCAAGGTGGAGAGCAAATGCTCTAAGGTCGAAGTGCTTAATGTCTGTGGAATGGCAAGGAGGCCAAGGTGCCTGAAGCCGAGAGCCAGGGCACAGAGGGAGGAATGAAGCTGAAAAGGCAATCAGGTGGCATACCTGTGGAACCTTTATAGGTAAAGATTCTGGGAAATCAATGGGGTGTGGAGAGCAGGGAAGTAGAATGATCTGATTAAACTGTAGATTAAAGTAGAATGATCTGATTAAACTTTGGCTGCTATATTGAAACAGGCTATAGCAGCTGGGCGCGGTGGCTCAAGCCTGTAATCCCAGCACTTTGGGAGGCCGAGACGGGTGGATCACGAGGTCAGGAGATCGAGACCATCCTGATCTACACATTGAAACCCCGTCTCTACTAAAAATACAAAAAACTAGCCGGGCGAGATGGCGGGCGCCTGTAGTCCCAGCTACTCGGGAGGCTGAGGCAGGAGAATGGTGTGAACCCGGGAGGCGGAGCTTGTAGTGAGCCGAGATCGCGCCACTGCACTCCAGCCTGGGTGACAGAGCGAGACTCCGTCTCAAAAAAAAAAAAAAAAAAAAAAAAAAAGAAACAGGCTATAGCTATAGGAGATTACAAAAGATTTTCAATTTCTTAATACTTTGATCTATTTTTCTCAATTTTCTACAGCAAATATACATTATATCAAGAAGACTAATCATAAAACCATGCTGTTTTTACATTTAAAATTTAGTGTAGTTATTCAGGAAGATTCTAGTTCAATACAAGGTTAATAAACACGGTTACAATGAAATCACAATTTCATACAGTTGAGAGAGCAAACATCAATGCAAGATATTATCTTAGTTTCTTTATCACATAGAAAGGTGATACAGAAATGAATGGTGGCTCAGGCCTGTAATTCCAGCACTTTGGGAGGCTGAGACGAGCAGGATCACTTGAGTCCAGGAGTTCCAGACCAGCCTGGCCAACACGACGAAACCCTGTTTCTACTAAAAATACACTTACTTCTCATATTATCAAAAGCATGCTAGTCACCTCTGAAAAACCTTGCAATCCATTACAATTGCATTTATAATCCCAATAAGCTAATTTAAAAAACAATTTTATGACTCAAATAAAAACTTACCCTTTATTGAGTACTAGGTTTTCCTCTTCGGCTTCTGAAAGTATAATCACCTTAGTGGGTGTCTGGGGCTCACGTAGCGAGTAAATTCTAGCAACCAAAAGAGAAGAAAACCAGCACTTAAAATTCTCTTTTCGTTTCCCAAAACTGCACTTTCTTCTCCATCTAGTCAGTTCTTGAGAATTTTCCTACCACTTATCACAACTATTTCTTTGCAAAAATCTTGCTGTTGCAAAGTAGTCTACTTCATTTATTCTTTAACTACATGAGGGAGGTTTCACTGGGACCTGAAGAAATCTTCTCTATCCTTACCAATATTCTTTAACAGCCTATTCCATACCATTGCACCTCTGTCACTTCCGTCCTGAGCCCTTAGCACTCGCCTTGTCATCTCACTATTGCCCTAAGCTTGCCAGTTTTCCTTCAACTACACACATCTATCTCTGCCTATTAGACACCAAATCCCACCAGAGAAAGAACCTTATCTTATTCTTTATATGCCAACTGGCTGACAGAATGAGTGACATTTAGCCTGCAAATCTATTTATGTGTTTGTTTTATAAAAACCCAATTATCGGCCGGGCACAGTGGCTCACACCTATAATCCTAGCACTTTGGGAGGCTGAGATGGGCGGATCACTTGAGGTCAGGAGTTTGTGATCAGTCTGGCCAACATGGTGAAACCCTGTCTCTACTAAAAATACAAAAAATATTTGGGCGTGGTGGCACACACCTGTAATCCCAGCTGCTCAGGAGGCTGAGGCAGGAGAATCGCTTGAATCTGGGAGGTGGAGGTTGCAGAGAGCTGGAGGCTGGAGTGAGCCAAGATCATGCCACTACACTCCAGCTTGGGTGACAGAGTGAGACTTCATTTCAAAAAATAAAGAACCAAACAAACAAACCCAATATCATATCATCTCTATTTTCTCAAGGGAAAGTATAATACTGAATTTTTTTAACCAAAATTATTTTAATGTATAGTAACCTATATTTCACAGCATATAAGGCTATCGTGAAAAAGGGAAAGAATTTTCAAAAGGCCAGTAATGTCATTTTAGAAATCCAATGTCCCTTACAATCACTTATTTTGTCTGACTCCACTAAGAATTTTTAAACTTGGTTTCTTCCAATATCAATAAAATGCCACATTAAGTAGTTAATACATGTTTTTAATGATAATTTGATCCATTTGAATACACATTTATTAGTCTTCCTAGGTTCCTACAAGCGTTACTAACTTGAAAATACACATAAATACTAGACAATAATGTTGAATTGGGGAATAGTTAAAGAAAAAGAAAATGCAACAGGGCATTCGGTGAAAATTTCCTTTTGCTCTAAAATTGCCCAAAATCTCCAAAGCTTAGGAAAACAGAAGTGTTAAGTACCACATATTTTAAAAAAGAACCTTCAATATTTGGGGCCAGATACTTCCTTTGGGGCTTAAGAATTGTACTTATGCTATCTTCCCACCATCTCCTTTTCCATCACAGGATATAAAAGGAAGACTAAGAAGAGAGGATGTCAAAGAGTCCTTCGGAGTACAGTATAATGTTTGTGATGGGAAGATTTTCTCTCCCCTCTTTCTCTGCCCTGAACTCCAAAGCCAAATGGGTGGGCAGGGAAGGCTCTAGGAAAGAGCCAGATGTGGAGGTACCTGTAACAAGGGAGACTGGTGCATCTCCTAGCTGAATGCCCCTTAGTCACTTAGTAGCTGTCTCAGTTATTAGATCGAAAAAACATAGCAATATACACCTATCACGTTCAGTACCATCTACAGTTTCAGGCATTCACTGGGGGGTCTTGGAACATACACCCTGCAGATAAGGTATACTGTACCCCATCTTGAGAGAGGATTCAGGGCATAGAGAACTGACAGGAGCCAATGGGAGCCAGAGCTCCTCAGTGACGGGGAGAGCTGGAAGTTCAATACTGCCCTCCACACACACACACACACACACACACAAACATACCGTCTATGCAGCGACTACCACATCAACAGAGTTCACTGGTGACAGATGGAATGAGATTAAAACAAGATCAGGCATACTTCCCCATCACTCACAGGCTACCAGTTTGGTAAGATCTCTACCTCACCTATCCCACTCCCCTACCCCACACTGAAGGAGTTAGATTTGGAAGAAGGAGGAGGCAGCCCATTCCTTACACTTCACCCTATGCTCCAAAGTGCTGGCATAAGAGGAAGAGTGAAAGGGCAGACCGCACACTCTCCAATCACTTCTGATCCCACAAAACACAGGTCTGACCTACAAAAGGGCCAGGACATAGTTGTGAAATAGATTTGAGATCAAATAGCTTTTGAAATTTTTATTTTCTTTAGACAGGGTTTCACTCTGTTACCCAGTGGTATGATCATGGCTCACTGCAGCCTCAAACTCCTGGGCTCAAGCAATCTTCCTACCTCAGTCTCCTAAGTAGCTAGGACTACCGGCACATGCCATTATGCCCAGCTAATTTTTCTGCAGAGACAGAATCTGTGTTGCCCACGTTGGTCTCAAACTCACGGGCTCAAGTGATCCTCCCACCTCAACCTCCCAAAATGCTGGGATTACAGGTGTGAGCCACTACAACTGGCCAAGATCAGAGTTTTAAACTGGACACACTGTTTTCATAACTAGAAGTAACAAGAAAGCTATGGGGATCTGTATTTTAAGACACTATTAAGGGGTGAGCCGTTCAGCAGTGAAGGAAGATTTAGTAGAGCACAGTTAAAAGCAGCGATTAAGAAAAATAAAACTGAAGGTATCTGTACTTCTGCTGAGTCCTCCCAATTAACGATTTAGAAAGTTAACTGATAATATAGTAGAAATCTACATAGCATTAGGGCATTTAATCATAGAGTGCAAAGCTTGGAAGAGGCTTTAGAAACTATTGAATCAAACCTGCTCAACTTAAAAGATTGGAAACTGAGCCACCCCCATCCCTAAAAAGCAGCTCAAGATATCAAAGAAAACAGAAGAGGAGGTGGGACAAGAATTCAAATCTCTCAATTTATACTTATATTCTCTTTCTTTTATGCTACATTATCACCAAAAGGGTGACATGATGAAAATTTTGGAAAGATTATTCTAATGTGTCAGATTAGGAAAGGAGATACTTGGACGCAGGAAGACTAGTTGAGAAGGAACAGTGGTAAGTAAGGCATGTAAGTTAGGGCAGTTAGGTAATTCTTACGATTGAGAATGGGTTACAACAGCCATCAAATAAAAGCAGACTCATTCAATGACTCACTTTGTTCTATGTTGAGCTGTTAATTGGCAAACAGAAACAGAGCTTTCCCACTGGCAAGGCTTCAAGAGAGAGAAAAATAAAATTTACCTTATTACATTGTCTGATGTTAACAGCACTATGTGGGGATCCAGTATTTCACTTGGATACCATGCAGCATGCTTTAGAGTCAGAGAGGTAGAACTGGTGAAAAATCTCTCAGCAACTGGAGTGGTACTAAAATAAAGATAATAATTTTCCAAAACATTTTATACAACTTTGATGAAAAATCATCTAAAGGAACTTTTTTTTTTTTTGAGATGGAGTTTCTCTCTTGCTGTCCAGGCTAGAGTGTAATGGCACAACCTTGGCTCACTGCAACCTCCGTCTACTGGGTTCAAGCGATTCTCCTGCCTCCGCCTCCTGAATAGCTGGGATTACAGGCACCTGCCATTACGCCTGGCTAACTTTGTGTTTTTAGTAGAGAGGGGGTTTCTCCACATTGGTCAGGCTGGTCTCAAACTCCCGACCTCAGGTGATCTGCCCGCCTCGGCCTCCCAAAGTGCTGGGATTACAGGTGTGAGCCACCGTGCCAGGCCCTAAAGGAATTTCTATTTTAACACTCTTTGCTTCTCTTTCCTTCCAATGTATTTTCCTGACATCATGCTGAGAGGGCATTCAAGGCATCTATTCAAACAACATCAAAGAATTGAAATAAAAATATCTTCTAAATTATAGCACATTGGCTGGGTGCGATGGCTCACGCCTACCTTAGCATTCTGGGAGGCCAAGACGGGTGGATCACCTGAGGTCAGGAGTTTGAGATCAGCCTGGCCAACATAGTGAAACCTCGTCTCCACTAAAAATACAAGAATTAGGCAAGTGTGGTGGCGCGTGCCTGTATTCCCAGTTACCCATGAAGCTGAGGCAGGAGAATGGCTGGAACCCAGGAGGCAGAGGCCACAGTGAGCTGAGCTCGCGCCACTGCACTCCAGCCTGGGCTGAGGAGGTTGCGGTGAGCTGAGAACACGCCACTGCACTCCAGCTTGGACTACAGAGCGAGACTCTGTCTCAAAATAAATAAATAACTTATTTTAATAATTTAAATTTTATTTATTTATTTGAGATGAAATCTCACTCTGTGGCTCAAGCTGGAGTGCACTGGTGCAATCTTGGCTCACTGCGACCTCTGCCTTCCAGGTTTAAGCAGTACTTGTGCCTTATCCGCTTGAGTAGCTGGGACTACAGGCGTGTGCCACCACACCCAGCTTATTTTTTGTATTTTAGTAGAGATGAGGTTTTACCATGTTGCCCAGGGTGGTCTCAAACTCCTGAGCTCAGGCAATACACCCACCTGGGCCTCCCAAAGTGGTGGGATTACAGGCGTGAGCCACCGTGCCCGGCCCCAAATTATATCATATTTCATACATATATATACATTTTAGGATGGTTTGACTTAGGATTGATACATATTTTACACAGTACAAGTGTTTTCAGATATAGTATCTCATTTGATGCTTTTACTAACCCTGTTAGAAAATTACAAGGGCAGATATTATCAATCCTGTTTTTAAAACGAGGAAACAGAGACTTAGAAAATAAACAGTTTAAGGGGACTCAACTTATAAGTTGTGGAGCTAAAAGTAGTTTCCACCTTATACAGATGATTCCCAACTTTACAATGGGTTTACCAGTACATAATCCATCATAAATCAAGGAGCTCCTTATGACTTATGATGGGTTCATAATGTTGAAAAATTCTATGCTGAACCATCCTAAATCAGGGATCATCTGCTGTGCTGTCAGCAATAAATGCATTTTCAACTTACACTGGGTTTATCGGGACATAATCCAGTCGTAAGTTGACAAGCATCTGTACTCTTTTGAGTAGATCTTTCAGATTCACTTTTCTGGATTTGTTGAAAAAGAAATTATATAAAAATAGGCCAGGCGCGGTGGCTCACACCTATAACCTCAGCACTTTGGGAGACTGAGGTAGGTGGATCACTTGAGGTCAGGAGTTCAAGACCAGCTTGGCCAACATGGTGAAACCCCATCTCTTTTTTTTTTTTTTTTTGAGACGGAGTCTAGCTCTGTCGCCCAGGCTGGAGTGCAGTGGCCGGATCTCAGCTCACTGCAAGCTCCGCCTCCCGGGTTTACGCCGTTCTCCTGCCTCAGCCTCCCGAGCAGCTGGGACTACAGGCGCCCACCACCACGCCCGGCTAGTTTTTTGTATTTTTTAGTAGAGACGGGGTTTCACCGTGTTAGCCAGGATGGTCTCGATCTCCTGACCTCGTGATCCGCCCGTCTCAGCCTCCCAAAGTGCTGGGATTACAGGCTTGAGCCACCGCGCCCGGCCTGAAACCCCATCTCTACTAAAAATACAAAAATTAGCTGGGCGTGGTAGCGCTTGCCTGTAATCCCAGTTACTCGGGAGGCTGATGCACGAGAATTACTTGAATCCAGGAGGCGAAGGTTGCAGTGAGCCGAGATTGTGCCACTGCACTTCAGCCTGGGCGACAGAACAAGACTCCACCTCAAAAAAAAATATATATATATACACACACACACATATATATACACGCACATATATATATATAAATACTTAAGATAAACTTCTGGCAAACTTCTGGCTGACAGATAATAACTAGTTTTACAAAATGTTTCTTCTACCTAATTGCAAGAATGGCCTAGCCTCCAATGAGAGAGCAATGTGGTACTTCAGGCAGAATAAAAGTACAATCAATCACACATATACTACAAACATTGATAACACAGAAGCCAGTCTGCAGACACGAGGAGTGCTCTAATGTTTCAAGAGTAGTATACTAAACATGCTTAAGAACCACTGGTCTTGAATAATTTTCTGTATATATAATGATACAGATAAATACTATACAACTTACCTACAATTCACTGCTGATTTTCCACCTTCAAATTCAGAATTCTTCCCCCATCTCTTAGGTAACTCTAATACCATAAGTCCTTTTATTCCTGTAAGTGCTACATGATGTTGTGTTGGACTTAACAAGACTTGATAGATTTCAAACAGGGGTGGATTTATGCAAAGCAATCTCTGAAAATTAAAGCAAACCAGTCAACATAGTTAATTTTAATATAAATATAGATGGCAGTTACTTGAAATCACAGTAATAGTTTAGTTTACAACAATTATAGGATAATAAAACCCTGGGTAAGTGCTCACACTTGTACCATTAACTCACGATTTCTTTTTTTTGAGATGGAGTCTTGCTTTGTCACCAGGCTGGAGTGCAGTGGTCCACTATTGGCTCACTGCAACCGCCGCCTCCCAGGTTCAAGCGATTCTCCTGCCTCAGCCTCCTGAGTAGCTGGGACTATAGGCGCACACCACCACGCCCAGCGAATTTTTGTATTTTTAGTACAGACGGGGGTTTCACCATGTTGGCCAGGATGGTCTCGACCTCTTGACTTCGTGATCACCCGCCTTGGCCTCCCAAAGTGCTGAGGTTACAGGCGTGAGCCACCGCCCCCGGCCATGAAATTTTTTAAATCATCTAGATTGGAATGTTCCATAAAATGCATCAGATTTCCTTACCTTGATAAATAGAGACTACTACACATAATGTTCCTTCTTATAATCAAGCTCCACCCTACTACTCCAGGTCTCAACTCTCCACCACTCTTCTGCTTGTACTTCACACGCCAAACAGATTAATTGGTATTTCTGTATTTCTGGGAAATCATCATGCTTTGCCATGCGTTTGTGTCTTTGTACAATTGTTTCTCTTCTTGCAATGCTTTTGTTTTTCGTTTTTAGCTAACAAGAGTTACACATTCTTGGGAGATTCAGCTTCTATGCACTTTCTTCCCAAGAAAACATCTCCGATCTTCTGGCCAGGAATAAGTGCATATTTTCTGCTTTTTTTTTTTCCTGAGACAGAGTCACGCTCTGTCGCCCAGGCTGAAGTGCAGTGGTACGATTTCGACTTACTGTAACCTCCGTCTCCTGATTTTTAGTAGAGATGGGCCTCCTGGCCTCAACTGATCTGCCCACCTCAGTCTCCCAAAGCGCTGGGATTACAGGTGTGAACCACCGTGCCTGGCCATCTTTTCTGTACGTCAATGATATGCTCTGGATAATTCTATTATACTTATTATCACCCTACATTCTAATTGTCCCTTTTACTTGCTCATCCCTCACAACTATGAATTACCTGAGATCTACATCTTTCCTCTCTGTATTCTTAGCATTCTGGCATACTGCTATCAACAGATGCTTAGTAAATAGACATAAACTCAGAATTAATAAGCAATGATAATTATTATATAATAGTAAAGAATGGCTTGAAGGCCAAGTACAGTGTCTCACACCTGTAATCCAAGTACTTTGGGAGGCTGAGGAAAGTTCGAGACCAGCCTGGGCAATACAGTGAGACCTTGTTTCTACAAAAACTGGGGGGAAAAAAAGGGTGGCTTTAAGAGTTTCTGTAGCAAGCAGAATGCTGCTTTACCCATGAAGGCTTAATAACAGTGATCTTTTCATGAGATTCTGGTATGTTGTGTCAGCATCACATGTCCTCAAAATTCTCTTCTTCTCTTGGTTCTATTTGTTCTCCCATGACCATCTGTTTCTTTTCTTTCTACTTTCAGGAATATGTTATGAGACTGCCAAGGTATTGTTTATCTTTATGTATGAAGAATCACCCTAAGCCAAAATGCTTTTAGAACGGACACAGCTGTTCTAAATACAATATTTCAAATTGCTGATGTCTGTAATCCTGGTTTTGTTTTTGTTTTTCTAGTTGCCCTTTGCTGATTCTAATCAAATTGTTTCTCCTCATCTTTCCTTCTTTTCCCTATACTCAACCCCCATCTTCTTTCCGCTTGATTTTTCTAGTCAAACTCAAACCAAACAAAGGCCACCTTTCTTGTTACATATACAATTCAATCACTTTAGTTCATTCATGATAATCACAGTATTTCGGTTGCTGTTGTTTTTAAAGTTACTACTCATGTTTTTTTTTTTTTTTTTTTTTTTTTGAGATGAAGTGCAGTGGCAGCCCACTGCAGCCTTTACTGTAGGGGCTCAAGTGTCCTTCCCACCTCAGCTTCCAGAGGAGCTGGGACTATAGGTGTGCACCACCACGCCCAGCTAATTAAAAAGGTTTTTTTGGTAGAGATGGGGGTTTCCTTCTGTTGCTCAGGCTGGTCTTGAACACCTGTTCCTGTTCTCACAAGATCCACCTGCCTCCACTTTGGCCTCCTAAAGTGCTGATTATAGGCTAGAGCCACTACACCCAGCTTACTCATGCTTTCTTTTAACATCCAAAGTTACAACTCATGATAAGCTGCTTTCTTCCCCATCTCTAAGGTTTTGAGATTCTGGAGGAGTGAAGGTTATTGAGAGTCACCAATATTTACTGAGAGCTTATAAATTCTGGGCACTCCAGCATTTCTGTATGCTGGACAACAATTTTGTAGCCTGAGCAACAGAGAAAGATCCCATCTCAAAAATAAAAAATAAAACAAATTTTTTAAAAATGAGAAAGGCAGACCCTGCCCCTGCCTTGGAGCTTACAGTCTAGAAAAGAAGACAGAGGCAGAGAGCCATGGTTTACGGCTGGAATGCCAGCACTTTGGGAGGCCAAGGCGGGTGGATCACCTGAGGCCAGGAGTTCCAGATCAGCCTGGTCAACATGATGAAACCCCGTCTCTACTAAAAATACAAAAAGCAGCCAGGTATGGTGGTGTGGGCATGTAAACCCAACTACTCAAGAGGCTGAGGCAGGAGAATCGCTTGAATCCAGGAGGTGGAGGCTGCAGTTAACTGAGATTGCACCACTGCACTCCAGCCTGGGCAACAGAGCGAGATCCTGTCT
This sequence comes from Piliocolobus tephrosceles, assembly GCF_002776525.5. Classification (NCBI taxonomy): domain Eukaryota; kingdom Metazoa; phylum Chordata; class Mammalia; order Primates; family Cercopithecidae; genus Piliocolobus; species Piliocolobus tephrosceles. The sequence continues at coordinate 5,195,873 of NC_045449.1, forward strand.
CCAAAAGAAAAAAAAAAAAAGGGCCGGCGCAGTGGCTGACTGCCTGCAATCCCAACACTTTGGGAGGCCGAAGCAAGTGGATCACGAGGTCAGGGGTTCGAAACCAGCCTGGCCAACATGGTGAAACCCTCGCCTCTACTAAAAATACGAAAATTAGTCGGGCTTGGTGGCGGATGCCTGTAATCTCAGCTACTCCAGAAGCTGAGGCAGGAGAATCGCTTGAAACCAGAAGGCAGAGGTTGCGGTGAGCCGAGATGGCGTCATTGCACTCCAGCCTGGGAAACAAGAGAGAACTCCGTCTCGAAAAAAAAAAAAAAAAAAAAAAAACCAAAATAAAAAAACCCACAAAGTAATTATAAATAATTAAATTATAATTATGTCAAATGCTACATAGCAGTATAAGATGTTATCAAAATACTGTGTGCTGAACATTTCGTAATTATTATTTTTTAACACACAGTCTTGCTCTGTTGCCCAGGCTGGAGTGCAGCGGCTAGATCTCAGCTCGCTGCAGCCTCCGCCTCCCAGGTTTAAGAGATTCTCCTGCCTCAGGCACCCGCGTAGATTGATTACAGGTGCGCACCACCACGCCTGGCTAATTTTTGTATTTTTAGTAGAGACGAGGTTTCACCATGCTGGCCAGGCTGGTCTCGACTTCCTGACTTCAGGTGATCCATCCGCCCAGGCCTCCCAAAGTGTTGGGATTACCGTCGTGAGCTACCGCGGCCGGCCTTGGTAATTTTTAACTGAAACTGTATAAGTAAGCAGACTGTAGACTCTTGCCCTATTTTCAAAATTGCAGAAGCATTGCTAGCGTCTTATTAAAATTAAATCACTTCTCGGTAACAAGAGTTGGACAGGGCCCACAACAGATGTCATACCTTAGAATGAGTACCAAGCGCTTTACTTTTTAATCTTTAAGAGAATCTGTGTATTACAAGTATTTCCATAAACCAATATTTGATCTCAGCAAGTGTGTAACACTTTCTGGATCACGCCCATTTTCACATGCTGTTGGCTAATCAAAAACAAAAATCCCAATTTGGGGTATGGCTTTATTTTCTAAAGCGGGCGTTGGGGGTGGTGGGGGAGAATTAACAGACTTTCTCCTCCATGTCAAGCATGAAACGTGGTGCTTTGAAACCTGCTACCTGACGCGCTGTGCACAACACAAGAGAAACTTAAGATCTACGCCTATTAGAAGCGTCACGTCAGGAAATAGGTTTCTCCTGACCAAACTTAAAATAGCAACTCCGCCCACTCGTTCTCAACCCCTTTAGCCCGCTTTGTTTTTCTCCAGAGCACTCATCCATCACTAGTATTTTTATTAATTATTCCATGGTCCTTTCCTTCCTCCCAGACCTCCAGGCCGTAAGCATGGAGAGAGCCTGAGTCCCCGCGACCGCGTAGGGCAGTGTCGGAGTCAATCCGCGGGAACGCCTGTCACAAGATGAAAACACAGCCAAGAGGGGAAAAGAACAAAAAACTAGTTCAGATCCCCGTGAGGGTCACTTCCAGATCGGCCTGGCAGTACCTGGTACCGGGACAGGGCGGGCTCTTCATCGCCGCCGCCTGGGCCCCGAAGGCGAACGACTAAGAAGGAGCTGTCTTCTGCGTCCCACAGGAAGAGCTCTCCGCCGAGGCCAAAGACCACGTTCCTCGTTAGCAACTGCGGCGGCGGCGACGAAGGCAACGACGAAGAAGCTGGTTTCTCAGCTTCGGCTGGACTCTGGTTTTTCAGTCCCTCCCGGAGCCGCAAGAACACGACGTGGTTAGGAAGCCAGGTCTGCCACAGCTCGCCGTCGGTCACAGGACCTTCAGCGGCCGCCATCTTGGCCCAACTGCTCTTCTTCACTCCAGTTGCTCAGCCCGCCGCTGAGCGCAGCCAATCCGCGGCCGTCCACTCACTGCTTCGGCCAATCACCGAGCAGGCGGCCCGGAAGCTCGAGAGGCTCGTGCCAGGGGAGGGGCGAGGGCGAGGCTAGCCCACCGGGCAGGGGCGTCGCCAAGGGACACCCAATCACCATTATTTCTGAAGCCCAAGGGGGCGGGACGGAAGTCAGCAGAATGGTGATGCTACTGGAAGTCTAGCACCTGGGGAGAGACAGACTTGTGTATCTAATTGCCTATTGGACACCTCCAGCTGGGTAAACCCAGGCATCCAGAACTTTCCCTCAAGACTTACCTCCCTCAGTGCAGGTTGGGCTGGCCTCACACATTTCGCTTGGATGCCTAAATCTGTTTCCACGTGGGGCCGGCCGGTAATACAACACTTCCCAGAATACCCTACGATCCAAGACCGGTCTGCACGCGGAAACTACAACTCCCAGGGGTCTGTGCGCGCCGTCAGGGGGCGGGGCTCGCGGCCTTGTCTCCCGCGGAGAGGAGATGGCGGAGTCATTGAGGTCCCCCCGCCGCTCCTTGTACAAATTGGTGGGCTCGCCGCCTTGGAAAGAGACTTTCCGGCAGGTGGGTGTGGGGTTTGCCCCGTGGTCACTATCTCAGTCCGTCCCGGCGACCGCCGTCTTCCCTGCCTTCGCCTTAGCCCTGCTGGGTGGAGCAGGTGCCAGAGCGCGCCTGGTCTGTAGAAGCGGACCTCAAACCCAGGCCTCCTGACTGTAGAGTGTGGGATTAGCCCGGGTCGGCCCAGTCCTAGAAAGCCTTGTTTTTGGATTCGGTTTTGTTTTGAATTTAAAGTGTGGTCGTGACATCACCCTTTGCACCTCTGCAGTAACACTACTGTTGCTGCGGAGGTGGCCACCGAGAGAGACACTTTGCCTACGTTCGTCTTGTGAGATAGAGATGATTTCTATTCTAGAGAGTAGTAAATCGAGGCTTAGAAGAGCGCTCCACCTCAGTTCTGGCCTCTTCTGGACACAGTGTGGTTGCTAGTAAGTAATGTCCAAGAAAGTAACCCGACGCAAGAAAGATAGCAGATACAGCAGAGTTTCTCAGCCTTGACAATGGACATTTTGAGGGAGATATTTACATGTTGTGGAGGGCTGTTTAAGCCACATCTCGGGCCTCTACCCACTAGATGCTAATAGTCCTATAACTAGAATTGTGACAACCAAAAATGTCTCCAAGCATTGCCAAATGTTCCTTGGCGGACAGAACCTCCCTGAGTTCAGAAACATTGCTGTGCAGGAAGGCTGTTACCCAGCCATATCTAGAGTAGCAAGAATTTGGAAGGAATATAAAAGTTCTGTAATAGGACATTGGATGCTGAGAGATTATGCACACAACCATTAAGGAAACTGGCAAGCTAGAATAAAAAATATGGTTATATGTAAATACATGTACAAAGCATTGTAGTTTTACATATCTCTACAGAGGAATATGCAAAAGTAACACTAGTTAGTATTATCATTGAAATTTTGTGTCTATAAACTTTCTTTAATGTGTTCCCAACTATTGTAAGAGTGTTTTTTTTTTTTTTTTTTTGAGACGGAGTCTCGCTCTGTCGCCCAGGCTGGAGTGCAGTGGCCGGATCTCAGCTCACTGCAAGCTACGCCTCGCGGTTTTACGCCATTCTCCTGCCTCAGCCTCCCTAGTTACTGGGACTACAGGCGCCCGCCACCTCGCCCGGCTAGTTTTTTTGTATTTTTTTAGTAGAGACGGGGTTTCACCGTGTTAGCCAGGATGGTCTCGATCTCCTGACCTCGTGATCCACCCGTCTCGGCCTCCCAAAGTGCTGGGATTACAGGCTTGAGCCACCGCGCCTGGCCAAGAGTGTTTTTTAAAAGTTGAAATGCTTTTTTTTTTTTTCTCCCCATCTTGCTCTTTTTTTCCAGAGATGCCTGGAGAGAATGAGAAACAGCCGGGACAGGCTCCTAAACAGGTACCGCCAGGCTGGAAGCAGTGGGCCAGGGAATGCTCAGAACACGTTTCTAGTGCAAGAGGTGATGGAAGAAGAGTGGAATGCTTTGCAGTCAATGGAAAATTGTCCAGAAGACTTGGCTCAGGTCAGGCTGGGCTATGTGTTTTCAGGGAGGGGGGCTATGTGTTTTCAGGAGGACTCCACCAAGAACGGCTAGTGTCCTCTTTTACCTGTTTACTCGAGTTCCCTAAACCCACCATTCCCCTACCCCCATTTAGAATTCAACAGCCTTTTTCTTTTTTTGTGAGACGGAGTCTCGCTCTGACACCCAGGCTGGAGTGCAGTGGTGCCATCTCCCGGGTTCACACCATTCTCCTGCCTCAGCCTCCCGAGCAGCTGGGACTACAGGTGCCCGCCATCATGCCTGACTAATTTTTTGTATTTTTAGTAGAGACGGGGTTTCACCGTGTTAGCCAGGATGGTCTTGATCTCCTGACCTCGTGATCCACCTGCCTCGGCCTCCAAAAGTGCTGGGATTACAGGCGTGAGCCCCTGCGCCCGGCCTAGAATTCAACAGCCTTTAACCCAGGCTTTTCTATCCTTAATGTTAGATTTGTCTAGATGAATTGTTCTGAAATAGCAGACCGTAGATCTGCTCATCACTGCAACATCATCATTTATGAAACTAAAAAGAAAAAAATTTCATTTCTTGCCTCCACCCTTGGAAATTATGATTTAGTAGGCACAGGCTAGGAATCTCTTTCTTTCTCCCTCTCTCTCTTTTTTTTTTTGTCATGCTCTGTCGCCCAGGCTGGAGTGCAGTGGCAAGATCTTGGCTCACTGCAGCCTCCACCTCCTGGGTTCAAACTATTCTCCTGCCTCAGCCTCCCAAGTAGCTGGGATTACAGATGTGTGCCACCATGCCTGGCTAATTTTTTTTCTGTCTTTAGCAGGGATGGGGTTTCAACATGTTGGCCAGGCTGGTCTTGAATGCCTGACCTCATGTGATCTGCCCACCTCAGGAATCTCTTTCTAAAAAGGTCTCCAGAAGCTTTCGGATTCTAATCTCAGCCAGCGTTGGGAGCCATATGTGGAAAGGATACCATTTATAGTGTATCAGGAAGAGCACTGGATTCGAAGTCAGGAGTTCCAGAATTCGAATCCTGGTTTGGCTATTGACTCTTAACTTCAGTCTGCCTCTTTGAGGTTTAGTTTTCACATTTATAAAATGAGAAGATCATGTTTTCAGCATTGTAAGGATTATGTAAGAAAATGCGGGCAACTGTTTGAAACCATCAACACACTGTGTAATAATGATGCATTATTCAGTGGCTTCTATGTGTCCTACAATACACTAACGTTTGCCATATATTACCACAATTAGTACTCACAGTAACCCTCTTAGATAGATTTTATTCCCACTTTACAGAGGCCAAAACTGAGATTTGCAGAGACTAGGAACTTTTCCTGTGATTACATAGCCTTGGAGGAATATGTACCTAACTCCTACCCTATATCGTCTCTCCAAAAGTGGGTACCATTATTTTGTCACTGGGCAGTTGGATCATTTGTTGATGACGTGTCAGCATGACAGCCTTACCCCACTGTCAGCATATTGTGCAGCAGGACTGGACTGATTCTGTCCGGCAAATCTGGGTTCTTCAAGCCAGCCTCTAAGAATGAATCATCGTGGGGCTTGGTTGGTGATTAATACTTCAAACTTCTGATGCCTCCCCTTTCTCTTCCAGTTGGAGGAGCTGATAGACATGGCTGTACTGGAGGAAATTCAACAGGAGCTGATCGACCAAGGTAACCCCTAGGAGTAGTCCTTCCTTACCTATATTTAGCTACTCAAATGCTGTGACCTTTTCTCCAATCAGGATTAGTTCATAAGTCCCCTTTGTCTACTTCCATCAATCAAGTGTCCAAAAAGCTCCTTTTGTATTCTGACATCTTGGCTGTCTAGCTTCTCAATAATAAGGGTCTCCAGGTTGCTAGGCTTTGTGCTAAGAACTTCTCATTTAATGATGCTGTTTTCTCCATGTGACTGCCTTGTAAGATAGTAGTATTAGAACAGAAGGTGGTGTTCTCATGCAGGTCATACAGCTAGTAAGTGGAGGAGATGGGAAGCAAAATCAGTTGTGTGAATCCAGTTCTCATGTTTCTTCTACCATCCTGCCTCTCTATTAATGGGTTAATAGTTCACGGAGGGTGGTGGCTTATGCCTGTAATCCCAGCACTTTGAGAGGCTTAGGCAGGAGTATTGCTTGAGGCCAGTTGAAGACCGTCATGGGCAACATAACAAGACCCTGTCTCTACAAAAATAAAAAATAAAAAAGTTACCTGAGTGTGGTAGCACATACTTGTAGCCTCCCTCATCCAGAAGGCTTAGGCAGGAGGATGACTTGAACCCAAGAGTTTAAGGTTACAGTGAGCTATAATCGTACCACCTCACTCCAGCCTGGCCGACAGAGTGAGATCCTGTCTCTTAAAAAAATAAATAAATAAAAAGTAAACCTGCCACTTTACAGGATACAGTGACAGTGCGTGGTCTGATCCCTTGCCCTATTCATTTCAAGTGCCACATTTTCTCTTTAACTCCCCAGGGCCTGTGAGCATCCACTGCTTGAGGGAGGTGTCCATAGCACTGTGTAGAGAACATAATTTTGTACTTTATATAGTTAAGTCATTTTTTCCAAGTAGCTCTGATTTGATTAGGCCTGGTGTTTTTTTCTTTTCTTTTCTTTTTTTTTTTTTTTGAGACACGGTCGCTGCCCAAGCTAGATTGCAGTGGTGTGATCACAGCCCACTGCAGCCTTGACCTCCTGGGCTCAAGCGATCTTCCCACCTCAGCCTTCTGAGTAGCTGGGATCACAGACGTGTGCTACCATCCCTAGCTAATTTTTTTTATTAACTTTTTTTTTTTTAAGCTAAAGATGATTAAAACAAGACAAAAAATTATTTATGTATTTATGTTTTTGAGACACGTTCTTGCTCTGTTGCCCAGACTGGAGTGCAGTGGTGTGATCATGGCTCACTGTGGCTTCATCTTCCTAAGCTCAACCGATCCTCCCATCTCAGCCTCCCGAGTAGCTGGGACCACAGGCGTGAGCCAACATGCCTATCCTAATTTTTTTTTTATTTTTTGTAGAGACAGGGTCTCACTATGTTGCCCAGGCTGGTCTCAAACACCTGAACTCAAACCATCTTCCTACTTTAGCCTCCCAAAGTGTTGGGATTATAGACATGAGGCATGGCCCCCAGCCTTAGGCTTCATTTTTATGACCTGTAAAATGGAGATAATACCTTATACATTTGTTGTAAGGCTTAAATAACATGTGTAGAAGACTTAGTGCATTGCCTGGCATATAGAGAGCTTTCAGTAATCAACAGCTATTGTTACGATGAGGCAAGAGCGCAAACCCTTGAGTCATACCTCTAAGATTCACTTGGCTTTACCACTTTAATTTGTGTGGCACCGACCAAAGCACTTAATTTCCCTGTGCCTCAGTTTCTTCACCTTAGAAATAAGGATAATAGTGAAGAAGTTAATATATGTACGGGACTTAAAATAGCATTTGACACATAAGTGCCATGCAAGTGTTAGTTGTTAATGATTGTTGCCGTTGACTCCAGTTAGACTGTAAATTCCTTATCATCTTTTTTTATTGATTTTCCTGTCCCCCCACCTACAAAACCTATCTTAGTGGTGAAACATAAGCCTCACCAAATGTTTATTTTGGGGCACATTTAATAAATCTGAAGTATGGCCGGGTGCGGTGGCTCAAGCCTGTAATCCCAGCACTTTGGGAGGCCGAGACTGGCGGATCACGAGGTCAGGAGATCGAGATCATCCTGGCGAACACGGTGAAACCCCGTCTCTACTAAAAAATACAAAAAACTAGCCGGGTGAGGTGGTGGGCGCCTGTAGTCCCAGCCACTCGGGAGGCTGAGGCAGGAGAATGGCGTGAACCCGGGAGGCGGAGCTTGCAGTGAGCTGAGATCCGGCCACTGCACTCCAGCCTGGGCGACAGAGCGAGACTCCGTCTCAAAAATAAATAAATAAATAAATAAATAAATAAATAAATAAATAAATAAATCTGAAGTGACAAAGATTTACTGTGTTGTGCTGTACTCAGCCATTGGAACATTCTAAAGCAGAAGTTGGCAGACTTTTTGTGAAGAACCAGATAGCAAATACTTTAGACTTTACAGACCATGTGGTCTCTGGCACAACTCCGCGGTTCTAGTGGAAAAGCAGTTATAGACACCACATAAACAAATAAGCATGACTGTAGTGTTCTGACCCCTTCCCTAATGTCTAGACTGTGAGCTCAATAAGGGCAGGACAGTCTTTTTCATCTTTGTGCCCCTGTGACTAGCACATACTAGCTACTATTGTATGTTTGCTGAATGAATGAGCACACAGATTCTGAACAACACAGATTCCAAGTATGTGGACATACTTGGAAAGCAGATCTCTTTTGACTCAGCAGGGTCGTCCTGGCATCAGAAATCAGTTCTCTCTCTTTTTTTTTTGACACAGAGTCTCGCTCGGTCGCTCAGGCTGGAGTGCAGTGGCGCAATCTTGGCTCACTGCAACCTCCGCCTCCCGGGTTCAAGTGATTCTTCTGCCTCAGCCTCCCGAGTAGCTGGGATTACAGGCATGCACCACATGCCGGGCTAATTTTTTGTATTTTTTAGTAGAGCTGGGGTTTCACCATGTTGGTCAGGTTGGTTTCGAACTCCTGACCTCAAGCCTGCCTCAGCCTCCCAAAGCGCTGGGATTACAGGCGTGAGCCACCTCGTCTGGCCAGCAATGAGTTCTCTTTGTCAGCTTTCCTTAGTTGCCTGTGGGACCCTGTCATTCCCTGTCTGTGCTCCTATGGCCTCTGGAGATGTGTGTGAAAATTGTTTCCTTGGCCCTTAGCCTACTTTACCTCTTGTGCTCACAAAAAGGGGACAGAGAGCAGGGAGAGGGATCCAGCAAGATGAAGCCAGCCTGAGAGAGCAGTAAAAACCAGTGATGGCTGTTTTGGTTTTGCCCAAATCTCTCCCTTGTGTGAAGGAAGCCTTTGGCAGTGAAGCTTAGAATTAAATAGAGGGCAAGCTGAAGCACGGTGAAGCACTCCAACTGCCTTTGCCTTGCAGAGCAGTCCATCATCCGCGAGTATGAGAAGAGCTTGCAGTTTGATGAAAAGTGTCTCAGCATCATGCTGGCTGAGTGGGAGGCAAACCCACTCGTCTGTCCTGTATGTACAAAGTAAGAGTTTTGAAAACCTTTTCAGAATTATTCGTTCCCATTCCCCACTCCAAGGTGAGTGGAATCTCCCCTGAGATTTGTTGCCTGAAAAGGTTTGGAGATCCAGTTCTGGTGGCCATGATGCTCTGGGATCCTAATTCTGCTTCTAGGTACAACCTGAGAATCACAAGCGGTGTGGTGGTGTGTCAGTGTGGCCTGTCCATCCCATCTCACGTGAGTGTTCCACACAAGATTTCATGATACTTTTTCCCACACGGATCTACTTTCTTGAAGATCCTCCAGCACTGGCTCGGAGCCCATTGTGCATATTTCTTCCCAGTTTTATGTTCAGTGGTGTCACATTGGTAGCTTCAAATCAGCCATGGTGAGAATATCTATGGCATGAAAATTGGCAAACAGTACACATCAGGGCCTTTAGGGCCCTGGAGAGCCACCACTGCTTAAGGTTTTTATGGAGACCTCAGCTTGGGATTGGAAACGCCTGTATCTGACGTTTCATAAAAATTTTCTATATATGAAGACATACCTAATTCAGAATGTAAGCTTTAGTAATCTTTTTTTTTTTTTTTTTGAGACAGTCTTACTCTGTCACCCGGGCTGGAGTACGGTGGCGTGATTTCGGCTCACTGCAACCTCCGCCTTGTGGATTCAAGTCATTCTCCTGCCTCAGCCTCTCAAGTAGCTGGGATTACAGGTGCCTGCCACCTCGCCCGGCTAATTTTTTTTTTTTTTAATTTTTAGTAGAGATGGGGTTTCACCATCTTGGCCAGGCTGGTCTCGAACTCCTGACCTTGTGATCCACCTGCCTCAGCCTCCCAAAGTGCTGGGATTACAGGCATCAGTCACTGCGCCCAGCCTTCAGTAATCTTAAAATACAGAAAGAGCCCTTTTATCTGGCATGATGGGGACTGCAAGTTTGCCAGTTAATTGAGCAATTGGTTAAAGAGGCAAATTATAAAAATAAAATGTTTTATGGTAAGTTTCAAAAACATAAATTTGCCAGCCTTTAAGTGGGGCCCTGCTGATTGGAGAGCTGAGTCACCTGTTTTATTTTTTATTTTATTTGAGACAGAGTCTCACTCTGTCACCCAGGCTGGAGTGCAGTGGTGAGATCTCTGCTCACTGCCACCTCCGCCTCCCGAGTTCAAGCGAATCTCTTGTCTCAGCCTCCTGAGTAGCTGGGATTACAGGCACGCGCCATGACGCCTGGCTGATTTTTGTATTTTTAGTAGAGACGGGGTTTCACCATGTTGGTTACACGGGTCTCGAACTCCTGACTTCAGGTGCTCTGCCCGCCTCGGCCTCCCGAAGTGTTGGGATTACAGACATGAGCCACTGTGCCTGGCCAAGTCACCTTTTTTACATAAACAACTCTTACAATACATAGTCCAGAGTTTACGATTTTAATTCTGTAAAGTGGATCAAGAAGCTGAGTATGCAACTTTGGAATTTTTCTCCCCCATCTTTTACCTAATTCTATAGCTCTTTTTCTTTCTTTCTTTTTTTATTTGTATTTTTTTTAAGCAGCTCATCTTTTTGTTTCCTAAACTTTCCACTTATTATAAAAATAAAACGTCATGGTTATTCCCTCGTATTGTTCATTTACATAATAAGTAATTAGCGTTACTGAGTTACAGTAGCAAGTTCAAGTAACTCAAGCAGACCTGGGAGCTAGTTGTTGGTAAGGATGCACTCAGCTGGTGGGGGCAGAGGCAGAGGGAGGCTGGAAAGTAGCCTACAACCTCTGAGCGTTCTTTCTGCTGTCAGTGGCCATCAGTGTGTTTTACAACAGGAGTAGAGGGCATTGATTAAACTGGAGAGGCAGTTAAATGGAGATTGGTTAAGAGATATTGGTACAGTTGGCCGGGCGCGGTGGCTCAAGCCTGTAATCCCAGCACTTTGGGAGGCCGAGACGGGCGGATCATGAGGTCAGGAGATCGAGACCATCCTAGCTAACACGGTGAAACCCCGTCTCTACTAAAAAATACAAAAAACTAGCCGGGCGTGGTGGCGGGCGCCTATAGTCCCAGCTACTCGGGAGGCTGAGGCAGGAGAATGGCGTGAACCCGGGAGGCAGAGCTTGCAGTGAGCCGAGATCCGGCCACTGCACTCCAGCCTGGGCGACAGAGCAAGACTCCATCTCAAAAACAAAAAAAAAAGAGATCTTGGTACAGTCATGGGCCCAAGAGTGTCCTTAAGGCTCCAAGGAGTCAAGCCGTCACAGTGAGCCACAGGTATATTGGTTGGCATGAGGAATGAGGATTTTCCATCTGTTGGCTATCAAGTCACTGAGAGGAGGTTGAACTTTTTTATTTTTTAGTCTTCTGAGTTGACAGAGCAGAAGCTTCGTGCCTGTTTAGAGGGGAGTATAAATGAGCACAGTGCACATTGTCCGCACACACCTGAATTTTCAGTCACCGGAGGAACAGAAGAAAAGTCCAGTCTTCTCATGAGCTGTCTGGTAAGCCTCTCCTGGGATCCAGTCTGTGGTAAGAGGGGCCTGTGGTTGGTTTTATTCCTACCTCGATAGAAATAATGACCTAGAAACAGGTAAATGTTTAATGCAGTGTATCTGAGGAATTTACTCCATAGAAAAGTGAAGGTAACAAGTCATGTCGACTCAAAGGCCAGTCAGAAGGGACGAGGCAGCATAGGATCACGGCAAGAGGATTGGTCTGGGAGTTAGGACGTGTGGCTCCACACCTTCTCCTGATAGATCAGCACGGTGGTTTTGGATTCAGCTGGTCATTTCATCGTCATAAGACCCAAATAGGCCATGCTGGCATCACTTTTGCAGAAGGAAACAGGGCAGAAAGTATAGCAGGGCAGCCTTAGGTTTGTCTGTCAGTGGAATTTTCACAGAGGTCCAAGGGCTGGTCGCTAGCCTGAGTGACAACTGAGGTGTGAGGGCTGGGAACACAAGTGAGTATGGGAACCACCTGTCTTAGAAGCGTGCTATAGGAACCAGTATCTCTCATAATCCATGTAAACTATCTGTATATGTATATATATGTGTACGTGTATATATATATATATATCATACAAACACACATAAAACCAATATGATATATATTATTATTGCTTTTAGATCCCAGGCAGGGGGAGCCTTGGGATTAGGAGCACACTGTACTTCAGGAGGTTCATAGCCATGGCCTTCTGCTGGGTGTTTAGAGTTCCTTCATGGCCCTCTCATTGCAAATGCAGGTAACCTACAGGGGTCATTTTTATCATAAGCAACATTGCCTAGTAACAGCCATTTCACCTTTATCAAGTTTCGTCCATAAGTATTTAATTCTACTCATTCATTAAAGAAACAATGAATTGAGGACTCATTACACTTGAGAAATACACATCTCTCACGGAGCTCAAGCCTTGGGTTGATAATAAGAGAACAGAAGAAACAGGCAGTACCCTGGAGAGCTTATGGGAGCTTAGCGGGAGGGCTTATGGGAGTTCAGAGGTGATCTCCTTTATGGTGACTCCTTCCTGGAGGAGGCATTCAACTTGGCCATGAAGCGTGGAACCGATGGACAGATCTGGCGAGTTGTGGGGGTAGAGCTTAAGTGGAAGATCCCCACAGAGAGGAACAAGGCAGAGAAGCAGAAAACTGGAGTGTATACAAAGAGCTTTTTTTTTTTTTTTTTTTTTTGAGACGGAGTCTCGCTCTGTTGCCCAGACTGGAGAGCAGTGGTGCCACCTCGGCTCACTGCAAGCTCCGCCTCCCGGGTTCCCGCCATTCTCCTGCCTCAGCCTCCTGAGTAGCTGGGACTACAGGCGCCCGCCACTGCGCCCGGCTAATTTTTTGTATTTTTTAGTAGAGACGGGGTTTCACCGTGGTCTCGATCTACTGAGCTTGTGATCCGCCCGCCTCGGCCTCCCAAAGTGCTGGGATTACAGGCGTGAGCCACCGCGCCCGGCCACAAAGAGCATCTTGTTCGACTTCGCTAGAGCATTAGGTTCATGAGGGAGACAGGATAGTTCCTGTTAGGAATAGGAAACAGATTCAGAGAAGTGATGTCATCTGGCCCAACTTTTACCACTAATAAGCGATAGAGCTGGTGTTAGACCCCAGGTCTTTGTGCTTCCAGTGCCCCTGCTGTTTCCTGCTCCAGGCTCCGGCCTTGGTGGAAGGAAGCCATTTTCCATCAGTTTGTGTGGAAAGAGACACAGCAGGTGAAAGTTTAAATAAAACACCTCACTACTTCCTGTTGACTACAGGCGTATGTTCCCTTCTGTTCCAGCTCTCCAGCACTGGTTGCAGATGCTCAAATATGCAGTGCTTTCAGGCCTCTGTGCTGTTGTTCATGCTGTTCTGTCTGAATGCCTTTAACTCCTCCCACTACATTTAAGCATCATTTGCACAGATATTTATTGAGCACTACAATATGCCACATACTTCATTCACCTGATTCCTCACAAGGAATTGGCCAGTCTCAGCCAGGCACAGTGGCTCATGCCTGTAATCCCAGCACTTTGGGAGGCTGAGGTGGGCAGATGACCTGAGGTCAGGAGTTCAAGACCAGCCTGGCCAACATGGTGAAGCCCCATCTGTACTAAAAATACAAAACTTAGCTGGGCATGGCAGTGGGTGCCTGTAATCCCAGCTACTCAGGAGGCTGGGGCAGGAGAATTGCTTGAATCCAGGATGCGGAGGTTGCAGTGAGCTGAGATTGCGCCGCTGTACTCCAGCTTGGGACACGGAGTGAGACTCTGTGTCAAAAACAGAATTGGTGGCCAAGTGCGGTGACTCACGCCTGTAATCCCCACACTTTGGGAGGCTGAGGCGGGCAGACCATCTGAGGTCAAGAGTTCAAGACCAGCCTGGCCAATATGATGAAACCCTGTCTCTACTAAAAATACAAAAAAATTAGGTGTGGTGGCACACGCCTGTAATCCCAGCTACTCGGGAGGCTGAGGCAGGAGAATCGCTTGAACCCGGGAAGCAGATGTTGCAGTGAGCGGAGATTACGCCACTGCTCTCCAGCCTGGGCAACAAGAGCGAAACTCCATCTCAAAAAACAAAAACCAAACAAAAAAAGAATTGGCCAGCCTGAGAAGTCCGTTCCTTTGGAGTCTGTCTTACCATTTTCAACAAACCTGATGAGGGCTGGCAGAGGGGAACTGGCCAGTCTCTCCTTGGGCTTCCACCATACCTCATGCCGTGTCATCTGTAACAGTGTTGCAGTTACCTGCTCATGTCTGTCCTTGAGGGCATGGCCCATATTTATTTTTACTCACAGCGCTTGGCATATATTAATAAATACGTGCTTAATATGTTTGTACAGATGAGTTAAGGTGGAGGGAGGAGAGTTGAAGAGGGCACAGGTCAGCTGGCTTTGGCTTCTGTCTTAGTAAGGTGAACATTGAGTCATCTACACAGATTATAATGGTAGCAGAGCTGGAGTCTACAGCTCCTCGAGTAGGAAAGTCCCCTTAAGTGTGAAAGACCAAATGCCGGTGGGTGGACGAGAAGGGCAATTAAAGGGTAAGTGGAAGATTGCCTAATTGCCAAGTGTACAGCTTCAGCTCAGCATGTAATTATGGACCCCCGTTATCCACTCACCTAACTGTCAGTGTCCTGTGGCTCAGAGCAGCAGTGAAGCTAAGTGGGAGGTGAGGTTTGGAAGGTGAGTGCTGTGTAGCAGTCCTGGAGATCATAGTTGTCAGTGCTGGCTCTGGGGCGGGCAGGGAGACCATTGTTGGGTAAGTGAGGGGTGAGGGGAGGCGGGGTTCACAGCAAACACGAGAAACACAGCCAGGCGCTGTGGTTCACACCTGTAATCCCAGCACTTAGGAAGGCTGAGGTGGGTGGATCCCTTGAGGCCAGGAATTCAAGACCAGCCTGGAAAACATGGTGAAACCTGGTCTCTGCTAAAAATACAAAAATTAGCTGGGCCTGGTGGCTCGCACCTGTACTCCCAGCTACTTGGGAGGCTGAAGTGGGAAGATGGCTTGAGCTCAGGAGACAGAGGTTGCAGTGAGCTGAGATGGCGCCATGGCGCTTCAGCCTGGGTGACAGCGAGATTGAGCCTCAAAAAAAACAAACAAAAAACAAGAAACAGGAGGGGGAAAGACAAAATTGTATTCTGTAGGTTCTGAGTTCACCATTTGGAAAGGTAGACATTTGGAATGCTCTAGTTCCACTAGATTTTGGTTTTCATTTAAGGGGGGCTCAAGGACCACTGTGTTAGAATCCAGTGAAGTCAGGATGTAGGGAAGCTCAGCACAGATGGCTGAGGATGTGTTGGAAAATAGGGATGGGTTACAGAATATGGCACTATATTACAAGACTTAGGAGTATTTTGGATGTGACAGTGCGCAGGTGGTGGTCATGGGATAGAATATGCTAAACCACCTATTAGCAGGGTTACAGTGTCTTTTAGAGAAAGCCAAATATATTACCTGTGAAAGTGGTAAGAAACAAGGGTAACCTATTTATGCCTACTGTTTTGTTATTGGAACGCTAAGCCTGGGGGAGTTATTGATCCCCTACTGCTCAAGGTCATCGCCAAGGTCTGATTTTTCACACAAAAAAATTTGCAACCTCTGGCATAAATGGGTTAAGGACAGATGATTCCTTAGCATAGTGGAGGGGCTGAGCCACCAAGGAGTTGGGAGCCAGTTTTACACTCAGGTGCTTACTGATCATATTACAGATCAACGGGAAGACATGTTTTCTGCCCGTACTGATCACGCATGGTTGGTACCTCCCGTGATACGTACCTGCTTCCATCTTGTGTAGACTTGGAGTCTCATCTTCCTGCTGGGCTCTAAAAGCTCCAAGCTACCAAGAGTTTGAATACAATCTTTGTGGTCAGTAGTTTCCTGAGGGTGAGGATGTTTGATTAGTTCATCTACAGGATTTGATCTTAGCTTGAAGACTGTTGATGCTGACGGTTTCCAGGACAGTTGTTTGAAGGCTGCAGGACAGAGGTCCAGCAAAGCCAAAGAGGGGCGGTCACTGGTGGCCTTCATGACAAATTACACCACTGAACTAATTCAAACTGGACTCAGGAGACCTCATCTAATGTGTAGAATTCTCATTGATTACAGCTTTTAACTACGTATCAGATATCTTTCACGAGTAGAATACAATTTAAGCTAATTCTTCTCCTGTTTAAACCTAGGCCTGTGATACTTGGGCTGTGATCCTCTAGAGCCAGCGTGGACTCACATCATTCTACGGGTTGAAGACAACTCACTCCCTGAGGAGCCTTGTACATACAAGCCTTTTATTTATAACTTATTTTGTATTGAAACTTTTAACCGATACTGAAGGAAAAAAACCTTTTCCGACATCTCTGTTCTTGGTCTTTTGTGACGCAGGTTGAAGCGGGAGGAATAGAATAGATACACTGCTTTGGAGGAGATAAACCAATTTTATGTCTATCATGTTATACAAAAATCTAGAAATAATAGATTTGTACAGGAAAAATGATAATAAATGAGCGCGCAAAACATATAATTTAAATTTGGTGTTTTTCCCCATGATATTAGGATGATAATCATTTCAAAGCACACGTCTAGCTTCAGAGTAGGACTTGTTCACTGGCCAGAGCCTGCCATGAAACTACAGCTTTCAGCGTCTGTCTGCTCTACTGCCTCCTGACAAAACTCTTGAGGTCTTCAAGAAAACTAATATACTCCTGGTGCTCCAGGGCTGTGCTGAGCTCCACCAACTCATCTGCAAAAGTGTTGTCCACCCCTCGGTCCGCAAGGAAATCCATTAGGTGGTCATATAAGGCCTGCAAAGAACAACATTTACTAGTTTAAAAAAAAAAAAAACTGTAATGAACATTAAAATGTTTCTTTCTCCCCTTGAACTAGGACCCTTCCTTCCAAGGCCCAAAAGGTTCCCCCATCTTATCAAGCACTCACCCAGTCCAAGGAATCTGTGTTGAGTGTATAATTAGTATCCTTCCATTCAGACTCGCCACTGGACTGAAAGCTAACTTCCCTGATAGAGAAGATGTCACTTTCAGCCTCGTCTTCTTGTCCAACCTGAGAAGAAATAATATTTGGGGAAACTGAAGGGTTCTCCAGGATAAGCCAGACTCATGCGAAGAAAGGGGGCCACTGACAGCATGAAACTGATCAGGTTTTAACCCTCTTCCCTCACTCCCCTCCTCCCCCCCCCACTGGGCTGGTCTAAGTTAGAAAGTCTTTAAATTTATGCTAAAAGGGACAGGAAGTTCCCAAGGGACACACTGTGCTCCCCAGGGGTGCCAAGGGGCTAGCACTCCATCCTGCATACCTCATCCTCTGGATAATGACAGTCCAACACAAGGGCCTTCTTGCCATCATTCTTTATAACTTCAACGACGAAATTGGGAGTTGATGTCAGTTCAGGCTGGGGAAACAAGAAGTCAGTACATGCCACTGCTGGAAGCAGATGAATGCCTGGATCAAGGATCTCTGTTCAGAGTCTCTGATAGCCATCATTAGGATGTTATGTAGCCATTTTAATAGTCTTATGCCATACTATTCCCAAATGAAGAGCTTGATCTCACTTCTGTTGGCACCCTGCTTGTTTACGTAACATACTGGGTTTTCAATTAAGGAATCTGGATACCAGCCTCCTCAGCTATGAGCCAATTAACTGAGTTTATATCAGTTCCTTAACATTCCAAGCCTTTTCCTCCACCCATACACTGCAAAGCTTTCCTGAAGTTTCAAGATTCCAGCTTGACTGTTCCAGGAGTCTTCATAAGGGACCAGGGTCAAAGGCTGGGGAACCTGGCCATCCTTATGGCTGAATAACAGCAGCAGCTTTTCCTCTGATATGAAGCTCTGGAAGCAGACTGGGTCCAATGTCAGGGAGATGCTAGTTGGGGTGGCTGGGAAAGAAGCACACCAGAGAGCTGTGCCGTCCACACCAGGTCATGACTCAACACTGTACTGATGGCTTTTGGGCAGAAGGTCTAGGGACTCTGTGGCCCTCATACTGGCTGGTTACCAGGCTGGGCACAGCACTTCCTAAAATGTCTGAAGAGTAGCCATGATCCAGTTAAAGTCTCTTATGCCCCTGGCATTCTTTTTTTTTTTTGAGACAGAGTGTTGCTCTGTTGCCACGCTGGAGTGCAGTGGTGTGATCTCGGCTCGTCGCAACCTCCGCCTCCCGCGTTCAAGCAATTCTCCTGCTTCAGCCTCCTGAGTAGCTGGGACTACAGGCGCCTGCCACCACGCCCAACTAAGTTTTGTATTTTTAGTAGAGATGGGGTTTCACCATGTTGGCCAGGATGGTCTCGATCTCTTGACCTTGTGATCTGCCTGTCTCGGAATCCCAAAGTGCTGGGATTACAGGCCTGAACCACCACATCTAGCCTGCCCCTGGAATTCTTATCTTGGTTAAATGGCTGTTGTGTATTACCAGCTTGTGACTGATACGTTAGGAGCACTCCTCACATGCAAACACACCAAATGATAAACTCCAATATAAAAAATCTCCCCATAGGCCGGGCGTGGTGGCTCACGCCTGTAATCCTGGCACTTTGGGAGGCCAAGGTGGCTGGATCACTTGAGGTCAGGAGTTTGAGGCCAGCCTGGCAACCATGGTGAAACCCTGTCTCTACTAAAAATACAAAAATTAACCAGGTGTGGTGGCGCACGTCTGTAATCCCAGCTGCTCGGGAGGCTGAGTTAGGGGAATCGCTTGAACGTGGGAGGTGGAAGCTGCAGTGGGCAGAGATCGCGCCACTGCACTCCAGCCTGGGCAATGGAGCGAGACCTTCTCTCAAAAACAACAACAAAACTCCCTATCATGGGAAAGGTTGAGAACATTTCATTTCCTTTCCATTAAGAGAACACTGCCAAACTACTAAGCCTGAGCTGGCAGAGAGCAACGTATTTTGCCCCTGGGAAAAGGAAGAGGGCCACAGTCCTGTTAAAGCTGGCCAGAAACCACTGATTCCTCCTGCCTCAGCCTCCTGCATAGCTGGAACCACAGTCGTGCCACCATGCCCAGCTAATTTTTTTTTTAAAAACTTTCGTAGAGGCAGGGTCTTGCCATGTTACTCAGGCTGGTCCTCCTGGCCTCAAGGGATCTTTCTACCTTGCCCTCCCAAAGTGCTGGGATTTAGGCGTGAGCCATGAGCGGGGCCTTACAGGAAAAAATTTTTTTTTCTTTTTTCGAAAGAGCAAAGAAAAATGCTCCTTCTCTAAGTCCCAGGGACAGTCTGTCAGAACTGAGGTAAAAGCTGATCATAGTGTTAAGCTTACCTCCTGTTCTTCAACCTTCTGCCCGTGCGAGGGTTCCTCCTCACCATCAAATGTTGATGGGATGCTGTTGTTAATGTTGAAAGTGACAGTGATTCTAAAAGGGCAAGAGAAAACATAACAGACAAAGGCATCATTTTAACTGAGTAGGTTAACACACAAACATGGAGGTCTGCTACAGTTACAAAGGTATTGAAACAATGTCTCTATCCTAGCTGGCTGAATTATATGCAGAACTTCTTTTTTTTTTGAGACGGAGTCTCGCTCTGTCTCCCAGGCTGGAGTGCAGTGGCCGGAGCTCTGCCTCCGGGGTTCACGCTATTCTCCTGCCTCAGCCTCCCGAGTAGCTGGGACTACAGGCGCCCGCCACCTCGCCCAGCTAGTTTTTTGTATTTTTTAGCAGAGACGGGGATTCACCGTGTTAGCCGGATGGTCTCAATCTCCCGACCTCGTGATCCGCCCGTCTCGCCCTCCCAAAGTGCTGGGATTACAGGCTTGAGCCACCGCGCCCAGCCTATATGCAGAACTTCAAACAAGGCTGCGTGCCTACATCCAGTCCTGAGTGATTCAGCAGGTCTGAAGTGTGCCTACCATGTACCAGCTGCTGGAAGCCAAAGCTGGCCTCAGTTTCTCTCAGCCAAACAAGTCATGCATGGTTACTCCCAACAGGGCCAGTACCCCAGGGCTCACTGCCATGTGTTGACTGGGCATCTCATGGCCACAGCCAGCCGACACTGCCCACCCTGGTCTTTCCAGGGAACCCTTGGTAAAAGTAAGGACCTGAGAGGCTGGTGAGATGGAACAGAAGCCCCTTTAAGAGCCTTTCCCCATAGGAAAATTTGCCCTGCAAGGAAAGGAAGAAGGAGCAATGGAGGGTTGCATCTGTTAAACACGGAGAGCAGCCCTGGCCCCGGGAAGGGGATGCCTCACAAAGAAAAAAAGGCTGTAGTAGAGAGTCATCCTTCAGAGTACTTGTGGGGAGTTTTATCATCACAAAGCAGGCCAGAGACACCAACCAGCGACAATTTTAAGGTGCAAGAATCCATACCTGACAAATCATGTTCCAAAGTTTGAGTCAAAATTCCTGGGACATCAAGTTTAGACTATGCGACTCTGGCAGGCACCGTTTCATACAAGAGTACATGAAGTGCCGCCCCCTCGACTTGTGCTAACTAGCTGCTCTGCCAGGAAGTCACCTTTCCATAGTAACAAGCAGTCTGAGGTTGACACAATCGGTCTGATTCCAACTGTGCTGACCAAGCTGAGCTCCTGGGCACAGAAATGGAATGATGTTCGTCGGAGCATTTTTAACGGCCCCCAAATAAGCTATGAAAACCTTGTGCAAATGGTTTTTAGGTGAGATGACAGAAGAC
Organism: Piliocolobus tephrosceles; assembly: GCF_002776525.5. NCBI lineage: Eukaryota > Metazoa > Chordata > Mammalia > Primates > Cercopithecidae > Piliocolobus > Piliocolobus tephrosceles. The sequence continues at coordinate 5,216,544 of NC_045449.1, forward strand.
ACAATTGACCTGTGTAGGGAAAAACCACACTACACAATAGCCAAGAGAATTGGGACCCTACTTCACATCATACTCAAAATGAATCACAGACCTCAACTAAGAGCTAAAACTAGAAAACTCTGAAAAAATTAAGGCATAAATCTTTACAACCTTGGGCAAGGCAGTGGTTTTTTAGATGTGACACTAAAAAAGCACAAGTTGCACTTGGTGAATTAGCAGCAAAGTAAAAAATAAATTAAAAAAGCACAAGCAACCAAAAAAATAGGTAAACTGAACTTCCTCAAAATCAAAAACTTTTGTGTCAGAGGACATTACAAAGAAAGTGAAAAGAAAACCCAGAAGATGGGGAACAATACTTGCAAATCATTAATTTGGTAAGATTATACCCAGAAAAACTAAATAATTCTTTTTTTTTTTTTTTTTTTGAGATAGAGTCTTGCTCTGTCACCCAGGCTGGAGTGCAGTGACGTGATCTCGGCTCACTGCAACCTCTGCCTCTGGGCTTCACGCCATTCTCCTGCCTCAGCCTCCCGAGTAGCTAGCTGGGACTACAGGCGCCCGCCACTACACCTGGCTAATTTTTTGTATTTTTAGTAGAGATGGGGTTTCACTGCATTACCCAGGATGGTCCTGATCTCCTGACCTCGTGATCTGCCTGCCTCTGCCTCCCCAAGTGCTGGGATTACAGGTGTGAGCCACCGTGCCCGGTCAAAACTAAAGAACTCTTACAACCCAACAATTAAAAATGTAAACAGGCTGGGCAGGGTGGCTCACATCTGTAATCACAGCACTCTGGGAGACCGAGGAGGGCGGATCACGAGGTCAGGAGTTTGAGACCAGCCTGGCCAACTTGGCGAAACCCTGTCTCTACTAAAAATACAAAAATTAACTGGACGCATGCCTGTAATCTCAGCTACTCAGGAGGCTGAGGCAGGAGAATTGTCCAAATCTGGGAGGCAGAGGCTGCAGTGAGCCAAGATCATGCCACTGCACTCCATCCTGGGTGACAGCAAGACTCCGTGGGGTGGGGAGGAAGCTACAAATTGTATGACTCCATTTATATGAAATGTCCAAAACAGGCAATCCATAAAGTAGCTTAGTGATTACCTGGGGTGGCTAGAGGGAGGAATAATGAGTGACTGCTAACAGGTATTGTTTGGGGATTGACAACAATGTTCTAGAATTAGGTAGTGGTCACCGATGCATAATTCTGTAAGGACTAAGAACCACTTAATTTAATAAACTTCAATAAATGGGTAAATTTTATGCCATATAAATTAAATCACATTAAAGCTGTGATTTTAAAAAAGTATTACATATACATCATAAGGTCAATTATAAAGAAAATTCAATTTATTTATTTATTTATTTATTTATTATTTTTTTGAGATGGAGTCTTGCTCTGTCCCTCAGGCTGGAGTACAGTGGCGCCATCTCCGCTCACTGCAACCCGGGGGGTTCAAGTGATTCTCCTGCCTCAGCCTCCTGAGTAGCTGGGACTACAGGCGCCTGCCACCACACCCTGTTAAAATTTTTAGTAGAGACAGGGTTTCAGTGTTAGCCAGGATGTTCTCGATCTCCTGACCTCATGATCTGGCGTCTCTGGAGATGCCAAATGTTTATCTGTGTAATGAGATTATGGATGACTATAATGCAGAAAACTGTAAACACTTTAACCGTTTAGGAGCAGGTAGGGCAGCTGACTTAGGTCACAAACTCGCCGCCTCTGAAAGCAGCCCTTACTACAGTGGAACCCCATCCTGTTACATATAAGTTACATACCTTGCATTTTCACCCATGCTAAACATTAGACAGCAGGGTGCTACTGTATCAGGGCTGTAAATCAGAGATCAAACTGATTCTGTCAGTACTTTTTTGCGCTACATTTTTGTCTCCTTAGTAACCAGCCCACAGCAAATTTGTGTTCAGTGAATGGACCGCCTGGACCTTATGAAGCTGTCCAAATGAGTCCTTCACTCTCTTGAAAACCATTTATCCACACCTGAACTCAAGGCTCTTCTAGGGATGACCCAGGACGGGTCTTGCAAGATTAAGGGAGTTGGTGCCCTGGGATCCCCAGACCAGTACTTACTTTTCCCCGGCAACTTTCCGCACTAATTTCGCTTCTGTCCCATTCAGTTCCAGCTCCCAACCTCCAGACATCTTAGGGAGGGTTTTATGCTTCTGGATTTTTCTTTCCTCCTTAATTTCATCACTCAGGAAATCAACAAAAGCTTTGTCTCCTAGAAAAGAAATCCATATACATAAAAAGGAAAGCCAGTTAATCTAAAACATAAAACTATTACCCTGGTTATCGCAGCCAGAAACCTGGACTATTTCTAATCTCTCTGCTATTACGGTTTCTCTAGAAGCCTCAGTTTCCTTATCTGTAAAAATACCATATTAGCGGGAAGCTGAGCCTGATGCTGGAAAAGTGATTTCCAACAATGAACGCATTACCACTTTCCGCTCTAAAGCAGAAGAATTTCCAATCATCCTCTTCCACTTGCCAAACGATACTATTTTCAAACACGACCTTGGGCTTTCCCAAAGGTCCACTTTCGAGCGAATAAGACTAAGGATAAAGATACCCTCTAGTATTTAATTTTATTCACCCCCTACCAACAGAAAATGAAACTCGTGAATAGGGGAGGTGGGGGAAATATGATCACACGTGGGTTTAACCCGCTGGTTGCCAATCAATGGAAAAATGTCCCAGACCTCGGAGGTCGGTTGCAGGCCCCACTCCTGGTCTTTTTCCCTCCATCGATCGCAAACCACACCCCGGGCCCGCGTGCGCGAACCTCACCTTCAGTGTGCAGCAAGCCGCAGCCACAGCCACAGGCGCAGGGTCCTCTAGGCCGCAGGAGGCCCGGCCGCCGCTCGGAACCAGCGCGCACGCTGAGCAGCCCGAAGGGCCGGGCGCACAGCCGGGGCGCCGGCTGCAGGAGCTGCCGGAAAGGCGAGGCGGGCGCGGCAGCGCGGAGGCTGGGGACGGCGGAGCCCAGCACACGGGGCACGCAGCGCAGCAGAGGTAGCATCGTGGAAACCACTGCGAACACGTGCAGACGCAAATGACAACCCAGGCCCAGGTGCCCCGCGACCTAGCGCGTCGCCGGAAGCCCCGCCCTTGCCGGGAAGCGCTTCCCGCGCCGGCGCACTGAGGACCTAAGGCCAGCAGGCGGAATCGCGCCCTCTGTTGGAAACCTCCGGTGTAGCCCGGGAAGCCTCGAATGCGGTTTCCGGGGCCTTGTTGCTGCGCTGGCCTGAGTCCGCTGTCCGAAGCTGTTTCTTTCTAGTGGCCGCTTCCACCTACTGTTCTCAAAGCACGCCAGGCTTTTGGACTGCGTGGAATGCACTCGTCTCTCCCCAGCTCTCACCAGCCCCTTACACGGTCACTTTCCTCTAGGAGGCTGTGGTGTTATATTATGTATTTATTGGTTTTCATCCCCAGTTCCTGGGTCGTAATTCCCATAGCCCTTGTTACAATGTTCTGTGATAATGTTGGGTGTGTTAGGCCTCAGGAAACAGCCTCTGTCTCTCCCCTTCTCCTGCCCTCCTTTCACCTGCCCCATTGCAGGACTCTAATCTCACACATTTCTGATTATGGGTCTTAAGTCCCTTCCCAGAGAAGGTCCCACCCCATACCCTGGGGGAAGGGATGCTGATGTCCAGAAGCTTCCATAAAAACCCATGAGGACAGGGTTTGCAGAGCCTCTGATAGCTGAATACGTGGAGGTTCCTGGAGGGTGGTGGCCCAGGGATGGCAAGGAAGCTTCGAGCTTCTTCCCCATTGCCCACCCTGCTCATCTCCTCATTGTGGGGAAAAGAGAGATCTTGTCTATATAGAAGGAAGTAGACATAAGAGACTCCATTTGGTTCTGTATTTGAGATGCTGTTAATCTGTGACCCTACCCCCAACCTTGTCCTTGCAAGAGACATGTGCTGTAGAGACTTAAGGCTTAGTGGATTTTGGGCTGTGCAGGATGTACTTTGTTAAACAAGTGCCCAAAGGCTGCTTGCCGGTTAAAGGTCATCACCATTCTCTTTTTTTTTTTTTTTTTGAGACGGAGTCTCGCTCGTCGCCCAGCCTGGAGTGCAGTGGCCGGATCTCAGCTCACTGCAAGCTCCGCCTCCCAGGTTTACGCCATTCTCCTGGCTCAGCCTCCAGAGTAGCTGGGACTACAGGCGCCCGCCACCTCGCCCGGCTAATTTTTTGTATTTTTTAGTAGAGACGGGGTTTCACCGGGTTAGCCAGGATGGTCTCGATCTCATGACCTCGTGATCCGCCCGTCTCGGCCTCCCAAAGTGCTGGGATTACAGGCTTGAACCACCGCGCCCGGCCTATTCTCTTAATCTCAAGTAAGAGAAAAGCATTTGTCTCCTGCCCGTCTCTAGGCAATAAAACCTGATTGTGTGCTTTGTTTACTGAGCAAGGAGAAAACCGCCTTTAGGAATAAGGTGGGGCTTGCTGGAGCAATATTGCTAAAAGGTTTATGGAGATGTTCGCATATGCATCTCAAGGCACAGCATTTTCCTTTAAACTTATTCATGTCACAGGGATTTTTGTTCATATGTCTTATTGCTGATTTCCTCCCTACAATGATCCTATTATCCTGCCACTTTCTTTTCTTTAAGATGGTAAAGATAATTAACCCAAAGAGGGGGGTCGTGGGAACCCCAACTTGAAGCGGGTTGGTCGGAAGTTTCAGAGGCCCAGACTTGCCATTGCCGTCTGAAGGTGGGGGCGGTCTTGGGGACTGAGCCCTCAACCTATGGGATCTAACACTATCTCATGGGATCCGACACTATCTCCAGGTAGACAATGTTGGGGTGGAATTGGAGGACACCCAGCTGGCATCTGCTGCTTCGTGTGGAGGGAAAAAGCCCAAACCTTTGGTCACAGAACTCTTCTGTGCTGACTGTTGTAAGAGCAAAGGAAAAAGTCTGAAGGTTTTCCTGAAAGAGGCCTTCCTAGAACCTCCTTTTTCCCGTCGGCTCGGAACTCATGCTTGTGCGCCCCCAGACCCTGCTTCATTCTCTTTTCAACAGGAACCTCCTGGCATTGCTGGTTTAACCAGGTTAAACCAACCAGACTGTGACATCCTGAAGGGCAGGATCCATGAGTAATTTCTGTGACCTTCCCTCTCTGCACCTTCAACCCCGCATCCAAGTTCTAATGGAACATCATTTGTCTGGGAACAAGAAGCCGGCTTGTATCATTTAGATATGTCCAGAAGCTTCCATAAAAACCCAAGGACAGGGTTTGGAGAGCCTCTGATAGCTGAATACATGGAGGTTCCTGGAGAGTGGTGGCCCAGGGAGGGCATGGAAGCTCGGAGCTTCTTCCCCATTCCCCACCCTGCTCATCTCCATCTGTACCCTTGGTCATATCTTTTATATGAAACTGGTAAAAGTGTTTCCCTGAGTTCTGTGAGCTGCTCCACTAAATTCATGTAACCCAAAGATGGGGTTCAGATTTAGATTAAGAACCAACAATCCTACCTTCCCAGGATATACAGGACGTACAAGCGACTAAGAAGGTATGTCTTACTAACTCATGATAAGACTAACACTTAATATTTTCTGAATAATTTTCTATGAATAATGGAAAAGAGACCCAAGAAACAAGCCATACACATCATATACAAGATTCATTTTTAATGGATTTGATCGTCGAGTGCAAATTTGAGCATTATTTACAGGAGCTTTCTGTAGAGTTATTTCTGTTCAAATAAAACCAGACTCTCAAAATAAAACATACGCCTGAACCTACTTGATTTTTTTTTTTTTTCCTCCCCCTAGTTACCAAGGAATATCGTATCTCAGATGCATGGCCTGCTATCACACTGGTCTTTAAAGAAAAAAAAAAATGCATGGCCATAGTTCCAGGCAGTTCCCAGTAGCTGGATTTAGTGGATTTATATGTGACAGTACAGTAAGTACTTCATCAGTTTTACCCACAGGGCAAAACTTACCTCCATTCAGGCATCTCTTTACAACTGGCAGCAATGCAGCATTAAGGGTTTGTAGCAGGACCTGCTGTTTGCAGTCCCGCCCCTTGTCGTGTTACTCTGGGTGTTGCATACTCCATGATTACTAGAAGACAAACACCTGAAGCATGCAATCTGCTTGGAGTGCATCTATTTACATGAAGCTGCTCACGGGAGCTGGTGCTTCTTCCAGATACTGTTTCGTAGGTTGGCAAAGAGGTATCATACCATCAGATTTTACCAACTGAAGAAGAGTAGCTGAAGGTTGTATTGCAATGTTATTGTGAAACATTTAACTTTCTTAAACGTAAAGTGTACTATCCCTTGCAGCTCAATATAAACAACGATGTATTTCTTTGTAGTAATACGTGGAGTCAGAATGGGTTTTCCAATCTGATTTAATCCCTGAGCAGCTATGTTAAAAGTTAACTTTTTTAAAAAGCCCAATAAAAAACTAAATACTGTATTAAAACTCTACCACAATGTTACAGTGATAACATATTTCTGTACAGAAACATTAAAGCTACTTAGAAGCTGTTTACATCCTTTGCCCCTCAGAAAAAAAATATACATTTCTGGAAACTGTTCAGGTACTTAAGCTGGACATCAATTACCCCAAGTTTTTTCTTTTTTTTCTGAGACAGTCTCACACTGTCGGCCAGGCTGGAATGCAGTGGCACAATCTTGGCTCACTGCAATCTCTGCCTCCCAAGTTCAAGCAATTCTTGTGCCTCAGCCTCCTGGGTAGCTGGGATTACAGGCATGTGTCACCACACCCAGCTAAGTTTTGTATTTTTCGTAGAGACGGGGTTTTGCCATGTTGGCCAGGCTGGTCTTGAACTTCTCAAGCGATCCACCCACCTTGGCCTCCCATCCCAATGCTGGGATTACAGGCATGAGGTGATCTGCCTACCTCGGCCTCCCAAAGTGCTGGGATTACAGGTGTGAGCCACAGCGCCCAGCCACCCCACAATTTTTTTTTTTTTTTTTTACCAGCACTATGAATGATTTATTAAAAATACAATACTTTTTCTTACCAAGTAGGACGAAACATCCTAATCCCCTACTGCAAAAAAAAAAAAAAAAAAAAACTGTGGGAAAGTTTTCAGAAAGTCAGCCATGGTAACAAGTCAGTAAGTGGAAGAACTGGTTCAAAGTTTAAGAATTCAGTAAGATTAGGTATATAGGAGCTGTCAGATCTTATGTCGCCCATATATAACCATTTCTGACAGAGCCCTAAACACTAGCTGAGAGCTTGACGGCGCAGGACCGTGGCTAGCATTGGAAATAAAGATTCAGCTGGACTTGACATACCCAACTCCGGACAGATGGGACCCTGGGATGGGGCTGTTCCGTCAGGCCACAGCTTCCAGAAAGAGACCGTCCGTGATCTCTGAGAGCCTCTTGGGCAGTTTGGCCCCTGGTTATAACTATGATTCATTCAGTAAGAAATGACAAAACACCCACAGATGCATTTGGACCAAGCAAGCACAATAGAAGAGTCAAAGCTCGACGACCTCTAGGACAGAACACTATCTGGGGAAAGATTACTTGCTTCTGATAATTAAATAGCTAAGAGGAACAGTGAGTGCCCTTTCTCTGCTCGGAATGTCAGAACAGGAAGAGACTGTGGAGATCTCCAATTCCCTCTGACAATGAGGGTTAGAGGGAGGTGCCTAGCAGTTAGAAAGCAGCAAAGCCAGACTGTCCCCAAGTCCCTACGAAGAAGGAAAAAATTTCATAGAACATTAATAAGATGCAAGACTAAGTGTTACAGCTCTACCTCTTTTTGAGTTTGTCCAGCAGGCCTTCCAGTCTTCACTGAACCGCCCCCTGCCCACACACCAAGAAAGATACAAGAATGCAAGCCCAGATGTGGTGTGGTCTCTGGCATAAGCCAGCGTTCTCTGGGTTCTATGTACCCCTCTCCCACCATCACCTGTGACCAGGGGCTCTGCCCAAAAAGAAACAGCTGAAATGGTACAGAGTCACTCCTTATGCCCACATGTTTGCTGGTGCCCAGTTAGAGAGAAAAATGGCAACTGTGTATCTGGGAGTCACCTACACACACAAAACACTGAAAGGCCAGTGTCCCATGTCTACGTGTGACAGGATTCAGAAGGTATAAATCAGCCTTCACCTAGGAAGCTTACATGTCTCCTGAAAGCATGACAGGGTCATGCACCAACAGGGTCACGTACCGAGGACCAGGAGGCTCCTTTACTGGTCTCTGCTTAGAGACAGACACAGAGCGGTCCACCCCTAGACATAAGTGTTCAGTAGGGATCGCCATCCCAGGAGGTATGAGGTAACAGCACCCCCCTCTGGAAACTTCTACAGAAGTCAGTTGTGTTTTCTATTTTAAAACTGCATACAGATAGACGTTAAACAAGAACCAAGGGCAACATCCAAGCTCCGCAACTTCCTGTGGCCCTTCCAGAAAATCGCCCTTAGTCACAAGAACTTGGGATGTTGCTGTACCTAATTCACATCACGTGGAAAGCAGCAACATTCAGCCTAATGGCTCCCAACTCACTGTAGGTGTGGCGTGCTCCAGGCATAGTTCTGGGTACTTTCCATTCATTTTCTCTAAACTTTATGAACCCAATTTTATAAGGATTATTATTATTGCTCCCATTTGGCAGATGAGAAAACTGAGGCTCAGGTGTTAATTAAGTCAAAGTCACCCAGTAAGAACCAAAAGCATAATTTTGAAGTTTCCAGGTACAAATGATATGTCCATGTCTACATGGTTCAGTCCTAGGAGTTGAAGCAAAGATGCTTTCAAGCTCCTGGAAGTCAGGCACGCTCAGCTGACTCCAAGGCTTCTCTAAGCGCCAACCTGGAAGGCTGCTATGAGGACGACTGGAGTCCAAGCTCCCAGGGACCAGCGATTCTGGTGGCATCCTGGGGCGGCTCAGTTTCTGGCGGTTCTCAGCTTCCTCCTAAAGTATTCAGGGGCAGCCTCGTACAGCCACTCTGCATCCACGACACAGAGGTCCCGCATGTAGCACTTGTTGGTATAGAGCAGCTCGGTGTACACGACGCAGGCCGGCTTGCAGTGGAAGAGGACAGATGACGGGTGGATGGCCACCGGCTGGTGGGTGTCCGTGGTGGCATAGGTGCCGTCTGGCTGAAGCTCGGCGGTGCTCATGAAGAGGCTGTGAGCCAGGCAGCGGCGGACACTCTCCATGTCTCCTCGGGATGACATGATTGGCATTGACATCTGTTTCGGGAGAAAGCGAGGAATGGAGCCGACCTCAAACACTGGTCAGCACTACACAGTGTGTTGGGGAAACTGGACCTACCAGGGCAAATGCAGCCTGCACTGTGAGCCTAACAAAGTGGATTCTGACATTCAGAGGTGGTCACCGAGCATCAGCAAGGTCAGGGGAAGAAGGCCCAGCTGGAGGAGGATGGGCCAGAAACAGGGAAACTACTGCCTGCGAAGGTAGGGCTGGGAGGGAGGCGCTCACGTTAGCCACCAGACCACAGGCAGGCTGGGTGACCCACCCCTCACCTAAATTCCATCAGGACACCCAGAAAGGAAAGGCCCTTCCCTCTCGCTTTGACCATCTCACCATCTCCTCACGCCGATTCGCCTTACATTGTGCTGCCAGCCTCATCTACCTAAAGCACGGCCCAAACCACTCTCCATCCACTCAGACACCTTCAACACTGTCTCTATCACTCCTTGCAAAACAATGCAAAGTTCCCGTGGTGGAGCCATGAAGGAGCCACCCTGAGCCGCTCCCCCGTCTTTCCTCTCACCGCACTTTTTCTTTCTTTTATTTTTCTGAGGCCGAGTCTCGCTCTGTCGCCCAGGCTGCAATGCAGTGGCGCGATCTCAGCTCACTGCAACCTCCACCTCCCAGGTTCAAGCGATTCTCCTGCCTTACTGAGCCTCCCAAGTAGCTGGGATTACAGGCGCCCGCCACCGCGCCTGGCTAATTTTTGTATTTTTAGTAGAGACGGGGTTTCACCATGTTGGTCAGGCTGATCTCAAACTCCTGACCTCAAGTCATCTGCCCGCCTCGGCCTCCCGAAGTGCTGGGATTCCAGGCGTGAGCCACCACGCCCTCGCCACTCTTCTTTAGACACTCCATGGTTCCCCATAGTTGGCTGCCTTCTCTTTCCTCGCCCCGTTTCATGATTCCTATCTCTGTGCCTTCACATTTGCTGCTCTTAGTAGAAATGCTGCCTTTGTCTCATCAGAGGAAATGTCAGTCACCACTCAATGTCCTTGTTCTACTGCTCTTGATGAGTGGGTCATGTAACCTACGCCCCTGGGCACAGAGGAACAAACCAGTGGTACACACTCGCTGGGCCTACGCTGGCCAGCTTCTCTCTTCCAGGCATCTTTTAGGTTTGAAACTGGAAAACTTGTCCATCTCTGCTGGGCTCTTGAGAGGAGGGGCCATGCAGAGCAATCACTTCCATGTGGAGGTAAAGGGGAGAAGAGGGAAGGAGGCACGCAGAGGGTACTCGAAGCAAGGGAAGCAGCAGGTCCAGAGAAAGCAGCGGCCCTGGCTCCTGCAGGCTTTTTCTAGTTCCTGTGACTCTATTTCCTGCCTATAGGTTCTCAGAAATACCTTTCGATCCTTGGAAAAATCTTTCTTTTGTCCTTTATGATGGCTCAAGGGTTTCTGTTGTTGTTGACAATCAGCCGATCTATGCCTGAAGATACTTTTTTTTGAAGAGACAGGGTCTCGCTCTGTTGCCCAGGCTGGAGTGCAGTGGCGCAATCCCGGCTCGCTGCAACCTCTGCCTCCTGGGTTCAAGCGATTCTTGTGCCTCAGCCTCCTGAGGAGCTGGGATTACAGGCATGCGCCACCACGCTCCGCTTATTTTTGTATTTTTAGCAGAGATGGGGTTTTGCCATGTTGGTCAGGCTGATTTCCAACTCCTGGCCTCAAGCAATCCACCTGCCTGGGCCTCCCAAAGTGCTGGGACTAGAGGCATAAGCCAGCCACCACACCTGGTCTGGAAGATACTCTTTTATCTCCTTATCTGTCAAGATCTAGCTCAGTTGTCGCCACCTCCGGGAAGCCCCAGAGGCTAAGTGGTGGTCTCTCCTTCCAGACTATCAGCTTTACCACTCACTGGCTGAGTGATTTGGGGCAAATTATTTAACCTGATTCAGCTTAGTTTCATCCTTTGTAAAATGGGAATAACAACAGAATCAGTCTTATAGGTTGAAAAGAGGATTTTATCCTTTGGGTTAAGGTCTGAGTTAAAAAAGAAAAAAAAAAAAAAAAGAAATGAGTTTAAATAAGGCAATCACATAAAAAGTATTCAGAACAGTGCTGAACAAACGCCTCATAAATGATAGTGGTTACTGTAATCTGATGGCCTCCTGGCGTGAGTGTATGTACGTCAGGTCATTGTCTAGATTATTACTTAGTTATTGAGCAGGCATGACTGTAAAGTCTCAGGACCTTGACCAGTGCCTGGCATATAATGAGAGGTATCCCTGGCCACTACAGAGTCCTAAATTCAGAACTAATAGAGAAGCACCATTTCTACTGACAATAATAAATTAAGAAAACTTACGAAGCCAAGAGACAGACTGGCAGGAAACTGTTCAAATACAAGAGCAGTCTGAAAAAATGTGTGAAAGACAGAATACAATAGGCTACTAAGAGAAGAAACAGCTCTAGTGCTAACTATAGGCCGCTGGCATCAGACACAGGCCTGGGTACGGGCTGTGACTGTCTCCCAGGAGTGTCCGCACTGAGGGGGCACAAGGCATTCACCACAGAGTGCCTATGACGACAGCAAAAACATGGACACCGTCTCAGTGATCAACAGCAAAAGAACACTCATGCGACCCTCTACCTCTGACATAAAATGTGGAGTGTCATGCAAGCATTAAATATACCACGACAGGCCTTTCAAACACCATGTACTCTAAGAGGGAATAAAAAGCTAATATAAAACTTTGTGGGTCGGGCACGGTGGCTCACGCCTGGAATCCCAGCAATCTGGGAGGCCGAGGCGGGTGGATCGCCTGAGGTCAGGAGCTCAAGACGGGCCTGGCCAACACAGTGAAACCCCGTCTCTGCTAAAAATACAAAAAATTAGGCCGGGAGTGGTGGCTCACACCTGTAATCCCAGCACTTTGGGAGGTCAAGACCATCCTGGCTAACACGGTAAAACCTTAACTCTACTAAAAATACAAAAGATTGGCTGGGCGTGGTGGCTCACGGCTATAATCCCAGCACTTTACCTCGTCTCTACTAAAAATACAAAATATTAGCTGGGCATGGTGGGTCACACCTGTAGTCCCAGCTCCTTGGGAGGCTGAGGCAGGAGAATTGCTTGAACCCGGGAGGCGAAGGTTGTGGTGAGCCAAGATCGTGCCACTGCACTCCAGCCTGGGCAACAAGAATGAAATTTCGTCTCAAAAAAAAAAAGAAAAGAAACGAAAAAACACTTTGTGGTGGACACTTTGGCAGTATCTAACAAAATCCAAATTCCCCATCTAGAAATTCATTCTGTGCACACCACAGCACATATGCAGGAGGCAGAACCTAAATGACCGTTACTAGAGGCTTAAATAAACTACAGTGAATATAATGAAATGCTATGAAATCACTGAAGTGAATGAGCTAGACACATGCAGCACCAAAAGCCCAGAAGGATTCAAGAAATACACATGTGAGGCCAGGCGTGGTGGCTCACACCTGGAATCCCAGCACTTCGGAAGGTCGAGACGAGCGGATCACCTGAGGTCAGGAGTTTGAGACCAGCCTGGCCAACATGGTGAAACCCTGTCTCTATTAAAAATACAAAAATTAGCCTGGCGTGGTAGTGGGAGCCTGTAATCCCAGCTACTCGGGAGGCTGAGGCAGGAGAATCGCTTGAACTCGGGAGGCAGAGGTTCCGGTGAACGGAGGTTGCGGTGAGCCGAGACGGCACCACTGCACTCCAGCCTGGGTGACAGAGCAAGACTCTGTCTCAGATAGTGGGAAGGGAAGGGGAAGGGGAAAGGGAAAGGGAGGCCATGTGGAAGAAAGGAAGTTGTGGAACAGTACCTCATGTACACGTATCCGTGTATGTGTGTGCTCGTACACAGGCACACAGACATGCACAAAAACATACATACACAGAAACAAATTCTAGAAGGATCTACCCCAAACTGTTCACAGTAGTTATCTCTGGAGGGGCAGGATTATGGGAGACTTTTTAAACTTTCTACATTATAAATCACTATTTTCTGCATTGTGTAAATATTTAACAACTATACACGACTTTGGTACTCTAAAAGAAAATAATGGAGATATTCCCACTTAAAATCTTATGAAGAATTCTAACACTGGAAAATGCTTATAAAGATTATAAAACCAAATATAAATTATACATAGAATTTACTATGTGAAAAAATATAATAAAAAATAGGCTGTTAGGAAATAGGCTAAACTACTGAGATGTGGAATTGTGGGTAACTTCCCTTTTTCTTATTTGTGAAATTTTCTACAATGAGAAATCCTTTTATAATCACTAGCAATAAGCAATTTCAAAATGTCTACCTTGAACGAAGTAACAGCTTTGTCACCCAAAGAACACTAGGACCGGGACAATACCTTCAAGCAGATGTCCCTCAGCTGTGCTCTGACTTCGGCGACCAGCATCATATTCTTGCTGTTGACAAAATTCTCTTTGCACCAATCCTGAATAGGAGACAGAATGATATCACAATCCACTCATTCACTATTTATTTGTTCATAGAGACGGGGTCTTGTTCTGTTCCCTGGGCTGGAGTGCAGTGATACAATCATAGCTCACCACAAACCAATCCTCCCACCTCGGCCTCCCAAATAGCTTCAACTACCTGCTCGTGCCACCATGCCCAGCTAACAAGCCTCTCATTTCTATAGAAAAAATATAACAACATTTTTAGAACACAGTTGAATTCAGAGGAAAAACTTCAGGTGCCAAAAAGGAACGTAGGAAAATATCTTTATATCAAAAAACATGAACTATAAGGAAAACTATTGATAATTTAAACTAAAGAAAAACTTAGTTTCCCAGCTTGGGATAGTTGTCTCATCATACCCAATATAATATCAGAATCTCCAGAATAGATTTTAAAAGTTCTACAAGTCATTAAGAAACAGACCAACGACCCAGTAGAAAAATGGACAAAGGATATGAACAGACACAGAAAACAAAACAGAAATGCCCAATGTATGTAAGGCTTCTTCTTTCTTTTTTCTCTTTTTGGAGATAGAGTCTTGCTCTGTCATCTAGGCTGGAGTGCAATGGCACGATCTCGGCTCACTGCAACCTCTGCCTCCCAGGTTCAAATGATTCTCCTGCCTCAACCTCCCGAGTAGCTGGGATTACAGGTGTCTACAGCCACGCCCAGCTAATTCTTGGATTTTTAGTAGAGACGGGCTTTTGCCATGTTGGCCAGGCTGCTCTGGAAGTCCTGGGCTCAAGTGACCCACCTGCCCCGGCCTCCCAAAGTGCTGGGATTACAAGCTGGAGACACTGTGCCTGGCCCTGGGCAAGTTTTTCAACTGCACGAAGCTTCATTTCCACGACTATGTTTCATGAATATAAAAGATAATAATAACAGTGCTCATTTCTTTTAAGTACTGTACTGAATGAGATCATACATTAAAAAGTGTTTAGCATGGGGCTTGGCACGGAGTAAGTACTCATTAATTGGTATGCACTATCATTATTAGACATATTACTTTATTAAGTTCCAACTACGTTTTGATGGGTTGGGAGTCACTTAAGTCTTGCTGAGTTAAACACACTCAGAACAGAGACCGGAGCGACATTTCTTTGGTAACCTCCCAGTACTGAGGCATTTCCGAAATGATGTCTGGCTTTCTTTTTGTGATTCTTTAGATCATTCAGCCACAAAGGGAAAGTGTACTTTTTGTACGGCTTCAGTAGAAAAAGGGAAGCACGCAGCAGAGACAAGCAGCTATCTCTGGAGAACAGGAGCAAGACAAGGCTCACCTTATTTCCACCCAGGTTTTTGAAGGTCCGATAGATATTGAGCAGGGTCATGTGATCCCCTTCGCTGGATATGAACTTCTTGCGGACCCCTTGCACTTCCTCTCGCCGGGAAGGAGGGTTGTGGAGGACGCTGTCCACAGACAGCAGGGACACAATGGTCAGGATTTCCTCTGTACAGTGGAATTTGGGGGACATGAGGATGGTCTGCAAACCGAAATTTAAAATTGTGTAAACCCAGCCTTCTCCTAGCTTTAGAATGCACTATTTCTGTACGTTGCTTTTGCAGCTTCCTTTCTAAGGAGTTAAAGGACAGGTATTTCTAAAACCATGGCTATGTACATTAGTGTTACTTCACTCTTTAATATTAAATAAAACAGGTGACTGCCTTCCCTACAGAGTTCCGAATTTCTTGTGGGTAGGGCTCTTGATTTCATAATCTTTGAATCCCACACTGAACATCAACCAGGGCTATTTAAAAACCAGGGGTTGGTAATTATTTAAGAGAAAAAGTGAGATTAATCGAGAAGCACTGGGTTAACGGTTCTACTTTGGGATGGCGAACTGTAATGCACAGAAAGGGGACTGAGGAGAGGGTATCATTTACTTTGGCAAATTTGGGTTCTAAAGGAAATGCCGCCATCTTTCTTCCAATTGGAGTCAGGGAAAGCTGGTCATCTTTATGTTCAAGAGCACCTAACAGGTCCAGCTGGGCAATGGCCGCCTGAACGTGATCTAAAGAAACGGAGACATAAAAAGGAGCCAAAAGTCCAAAGAGAATGAAGTTGCAGCCAGTTCAGTATTTCTGGGAGCTTTTGATAACTCTACATCAAACAACAGCAAAACATCATAACCACCACTGCCCCCTTGACACACCTGTCAAAGAATGACATCACTGTCTTCAGTCCAATTCCCTTTTTTTCGTTGAGATGGAGTCTCGCTCTGTCACCCAGGCTGGAGGGCAGTGGTGCAATCTTGGCTCACTGCAAGCTCCGCCTCCCGGGTTCACGCCTTTCTCCTGCCTCAGCCTCCCGAGTAGCTGGGACTACAGGTGCCCGCCACCATGTCTGGCTAATTTTTTGTATTTTTAGTAGAGACGGAGTTTCACCATGTTAGCCAGGATGGTCTTGATCTCCTGACCTTGTGATCCACCCGCCTCAGCCTCCCAAAGTGCTGGGATTACAGACGTGAGCCACTGTGCCTGGCCTCCCTTTTCTTTTTTGAGACAGAGTCTTGCTCTGTCACCCACGCTGAAGTGCAAATGTGTGATCTCGGCTCATTGCAGCCTCCACCTCCTGGGTCCCAGTGATTCTCCTGCCTCAGCCTCCTCTGTAGCTGGGACCACAGGCACATGCCACCACGCCTGGCTAATTTTTGTATTTTTAGTAGAGACGGGGTTTCACCATGTTGGCCAGGCTGGTCTCAAACTCTTGACCTCAGGTGATCCGCCTGCCTTGGCCTCCCAAAGTGCTAGGATTGTAAGTGTGAGCCACTGCGCCTGGCCTCGATTCCCTTTTTAAATGACCCATAATTAAGCAATATGTGTGTAGATTTTGAATACATACATCAAAAGTGTAACCTTTGACCCAGCAATGCTACACTTACGAATTGCACCTGCAGATATACATCACACAGAGACCATATCGCCAGAAGCAAACACATAACAGCGGAAATAGCAGTTGTCTCAGGGGCCAGCTGGGGAGGCTGGGAGACAAGGAGGGGTGAGAAGGACATTATCACTATTTACTATTTTATATTAAACTTTGAACCATGTAAATACATTACCTATTAAAGAATAAAAAAGCATTTCTAAGGATGCAGTAGATATATACATCCCAAGAAGGAGTGATCTGTAAAATATATTAAATGAAAGAAAGCAGTATGTTTCTCATTGCTTTTTTTTTTTTTTTTGAAGTGGAGTCTCGCTCTGTTGCCCAGGCTGGAGTGCAGTGGCGCGATCTCTGCTCACTGCAAGCTCTGCCTCCCAGGTTCACACCATTCTCCTGCCTCAGCCTCCCGAGTAGCTGGGACTACAGGCGCCCGCCACCACACCTGGCTAATTTTGTGTATTTTTAATAGAGATGGGGTTTCACCGTGTTAGCCAGGATGGTCTCGATCTCCTGACCTTGTGATCCGCCTGTCTCGGCCTCCCAAAGTGCTGGGATTACAGGCGTGAGCCACCGCGCCCGGCCTTCTCATTGCTTTTTTTAAAGCAATATTTACCAATTGAAGGATGGATAAATGCATTTTGGTTTATTCACAGAATAGAATAGCACTTAATGTGAAAAAGCATCAACACAAATAAACTATACAGAACAAGCTGAATGAAAACAGCTTACTCAAGAATAACATAAACTTATAAACAAAGAACAAACAGGTGGTTTAGGGATACAGACGCATATAGTAAAACAACAAAGAAAAGCAAGGCAATTACAAACAAAATGTGGGAGTGGTTACTCCAAAGGAGTGGAAGGAGGCAAGGGCAAGCGGGTGGCGGGGGTGCCCTGGGGGCTTCAACTAGGTACACAGGTGTTGGATTTTAGTCATTCCTTATACCTTATGTATCTTCATTTGTTTGTAAGGATTTAGCAATGAAGGAAAAAAATCAAGCACAGAACAATGCTCAATGTTTGTTGCTGTTTATGGTTTAAAACATACTACAGGCTGGATGCGGTAGCTCACGCCTATAATCCCAGCACTTTGGGAGACCGAGGCGGGTGGATCACAAGGTCAGGAGTTCGAGACCAGCCCGGCCAACATAGTGAAACTCCATCTATACTAAAAAATACAAAAGTTAGCCGGGTGTGGTGGTGCACACCTGTAGTCCCAGCTACTTGGGAGGCTGAGGTAAGAGAATCACTTGAACCTGGCAGGCAGAGGTTACAGTGAGCTGGGATCGCACCACTGCACTCCAGCCTGGGCAACAAAGTGAGATCCTGTCTCAAAACAAAAACAAAAACAAAAACAAAAACAAAAACATACTACAGCGGGGGCTTGGTGGCTTACACCTGTACTCCCAGCTACCTGGGAAGCTGATGTGGGAGAATCACCCGAGCCCGGGAGGTTGTGGCTGCAGTGAGCTGAGAATGTGCCACTGCACTCTATCCTGGACAACCTGAGCAAGACCCTGTCTCAAAAATAAATAAATAAATACATGAATAAAATTAAACACACTACATATACTCACATATGCATACATTTGCTCTAGAAGTCTACTAGAAAATACTTCCAGTGGTTGTTCTAGGGGAAGAAAACTATGAACCTGAGGATTAGGGCAGGACCCTAGTACACCCATCAATTGCTGACTTTGTGTTTTCTTTCTTTCTTTTTTAAACCAATTGCATTACTTAAGAAAAGGGACGGGGGGAAGAAAAGGAAAATGGTGCATTGACGAGAGGCCAGGTGCCAAAGCTACTATCATAAAGATTTCCAATTATGTTCTTCCACTGTAGAGAAATTACCAATGAACAGGAGACTGATCAAATTCCAGTTAAAGGCACAGAAATGTGATCTTTGCAGTCCCTGAAAAAAGCACAACTTCATTACAGTTCTGTAGTATCCCAAGGACTCACACGATGACCTTCACTGGTTCCAGAGGTCAAGGAACCTTATTGATGGTGCTGACAGTACAGAATCTATCATTTCACAGCTAGGAGCACTGGCACATGCCTGTGGTCCCAGCTACTTGGAAGGCTGAGGTGGGAGGATCGCTGGAGCCCAGGAGTTGGAGGCTGTGATGGAGCCTGTGGGTAGCCACTGCCCTTCCACCTGGGCCACACAGTGAGACCCTGTCTCTTTAAAAGTCAATCAATTTATCTATCATTTCATGATTTTGAGATGCTTCTCTAATAACTAATATTGTTATCCACAAAATTAAATAAAGGAGATGACCAAAATACTTTATTTTTTTGGAAGTGTCCATTTGTTGTTGTTTGTCTCCTCACCCACCTTCTGCAAAACTGTGGATTTCACTTACCTGGAGATGGCTTGGACATGAAGTCAAAGGTGAGCACATTTGAGACTTTCATTGCCAGAAGCTGAAGCATCACACTGGCCAGGTTACACCTGCGAAGAGCGTGAGACCAGGGTCATTACCTGATCCCTCTGCCAGTGAGTCAGAACCACTCACGGAGGAGTGTGAGTAAAAACTGCAGCTCTGGGCAAGCAGGAGAGATGTGGGGACACATGGCACCAGTGCAGGTGCCTACCTCTGGATCTCTGGCACGGTCATCTTATCAAACTTCTCAAACTCCTCCTCCGTGTAGAGCCGGTAACAGATGCCACTGTCCTCTCTGCCAGCCCTCCCTGTGCGCTGCCAAGCCTGCGTCTTCGACACCCGCTGAACTGCTAACACCTCAAGACCACTGTCTGGACGGAGAGTGAGCCCCATTAGTGCTTCATCACATGAACAAACTCTTTCTACAGTGTTGATAAAAAGAAATACACCAGTGGTTCTTTCAGCAACACAGGGGTCCAGAAAACCTCAAGGCTAGCACAATGGACAGCGCAAAACCAGGCTGCTCCGCAGTGGTTTGGCCCTAGTGAAACAAGGCTTTGCAATAAGCCCAGTGTGAAATCTGTCACGAAAACGTCAGAAAAAACTCACGCATGCAGCAAGGGGCCAGAAGAGTTTCCGAGGTCTTGCCTTAGTTGGTAGGACGGCCAACCCCTCCCGTTTGCTTGGGACAGAGGGTTTCCTGGGATGTGGGATTTTGGGTGCTAAAACTGGGACAGTTTCAGCAAACGAGGTTGGTGGTCACACTATCAATCAATGACTCCGAAATTCAATGCCTCAAATCACTTGAGTGCTTTATCCTCCCTCCCAGTTCTGCTGTAAGACAGAAATAATGTGATGTCTGTTTTCTAGCAGTAAACGAGGTTCATTTTCTTGATAAAGGTGTATTCTTAGCCAGGCACTGGAGACCTACATCATCTCAAAAAGATACACCTGTGGAAGTCAGGACCCTCAAATGGTTGCTAGAGCATTTCAGCTCAATAATTGGGAGCAATAATTTCAGTGGCCTCCAATCCTCTGTGGAATAAAATGAAGTATCAAACAGACATGAGTCAAGATGACCTTAAGTTAGCTTCTCACTGCACCTTCTTAGGAGAAGCCAGTGCTCCTTCCATGCCTCAGCCCAGCCAGGGGATCTGGTTCCTTCCTAGGAAACCTGGGAGCTCAAACCAGCCATATATATATATATATATATATAGTTTCTGATGACAGCCTTTGATTGACACCCAGCTGTTCCTGGCCTTACAGCTGACTTCTGATGGGGTACTAGACCCTCTGCTCAGGTCCCAGACCCTGTGTGCCCAAGTTTGCTCAACCTGGGCTCTTCTTGCCTGCCTCTACTTCCTGTCTCACATACCCGCCTCAGGACTCCTTTGTGGACCTGGAGTGTAGATATCTCACTCATGGCGCCTGCCACCCGAATGTGTTAGTTACAAACATGAAACACTCAGGGGAAAGCTGCGGGACTACAGTTTCAGTGGCTGCTCACTAGACACAGGAGAGACATTCATGAACTACAAATTCTCACCAGGGTTATACTTCTTTGCTTTAACCATGCCCGTGTCAACTACATATTTTATTCCTGTAATGGTTATGGAGGTTTCAGCGATGTTGGTTGAAATGATCACTTTGCGATAGCCCTAAAAGGAGGAAGAAAACCAAAAAGCCGCATTGACACACGGATGATGCAGAGGTCTTCAAACATATTCTCACCATTGATTTCCACAAGTCACTCAGGACCACGAAAAGATGACTCCATTATTAATGGCAGTCATTAATATGAATGGTTGGTCATTCAACTAGGCGGGGGAAGGGACGCTGCAGTCTTAAAGGTCAATTTGAGGCAATGAGATGTAGCGGAACAAGCACAGGAATCAGAAGCAAGTAGATGTGGGTTGGAATCGTGGCCCCGCCAGTGACTTACTATGCGCTCCTCGAGCAAGTGTGACTTCCCCTCTTGGGGCCTCGCGATCCCCATGGGATCATCACCGGCCTTGCCGGTTCCCATGAGGACGAGAGACAGTGGGTATCAATGCTAGCACAGTGCCTGGCATGGCAAAGGCACACAATAAATGCCACTATGGACAAATGCAATTTATGAGGGTCCTCATTCACCTTGCAGCTTTGGTTTATACTCTCCCTCATCCCAACAACCGTCTCCCTGCTCCCATCACAGGAGCGCTGTATGTGTCACTGTGCATTGTACTCCTGCGCCTCCTCAATGCGCTCATCTGGTACCTGGGTAGCCCATCCCATATGCCTTATCTGGAGCCTGGTAATAGGTACGCAGACCTCACTGGTGGATCCGTCTGGGTGCCCAGAATAGGGCTGGAGAGAAGAGGTGGTGCACTCACCTTTGGGGCCCCTTGGAAGACTCGCAGCTGCTGCGCATAGGGCAGGGAGGCGTACAGCGGAAGGACCAGCATCGCAGGGCAGCCGTCTGGGAGGTGCTTTGCAATGTCTCGGCAGGTCTTGCTCATGGCTTCGATCTCCTCCTGCCCAGTGAGGAACACCAGGATGTCCTGTGAAGGAGGGGCTTCCTGTGAAAAACGTAGAGTGGGTTTACTAGGCATTGATAGAATTGCAGCTTGCACAGAAAAAGACAATGGTGATTGATGATGTTTCCCAGAGTTAGTTTTCTTAACTATGGAAATGTAAACAAGCCTAAAAGTTGATGTCTAGCTTGGAGAGAACCTGACCAGCAGTGCATAAAATGGTAACAGGCTGGGTGTGATGGCTCACGCCTGTAAACCTAGCACTTTGGGAGGCCAAGGCGGGAGGACTGTTTGCGGCCAGGAGTTTGTGACCAGCCTGGGCAACACAGCAAGATCCCATCTCTACAAAACATTTGTTTTTAATTGGTCAGGGGTGGTGGCACATGCCTATAGCTCCAGCTGCTTGCCACTGCACTCCAGCCTGGGCGACAGAACGAGACCCTGACTCAAAAACATAAAAAACAAAACTAATATATAGGAGTTAGCCAGCTATGTTTATAGGCCAAGTGATGAAATTCTGAAGGAAAATCATCAGATTGTTTTTTCTAACAAGAACAATACCATGAAAAGCATAATCAGCCAAGCAAATAAAATCTGCATGAGGCTTCCTTCCTTTTGTAAGCATCTTGAAAGATGAGGCTGACAAAACAGAAGGCAACTTGGGGAAATCCTAATCTATGGAAATGAACAGATGCAGCCACGCTGGAAAAGGAGCCTTTAATGAATGATGCCGTCGAAAGTGCTTTCACACGCCCCCAAACATACACTATATACTTGGACAACTGCTTGAGCTGTTGAGGTTAATGGGGTTCCTCACTTTCAAAGGGAACAACACCCAAGTGTGAATGACATACCTAATGCCCTGATTTTTCTGTGATTTCTGATCAGATATATTAATTTGTTTGATGTAGAGTGCTTGACACTGTGGGAGGACAAGGCGGGCAGATCACCTGAGGTCAGGAGTTCGAGACCAGCTTGACCAACATGGTGAAACCCTGTCTCTACTAAAAATACAAAAATTAGCTGGGGGTGGTGGTGGGTGCCTGTAATCCCAGCTCCTCAGGAGGCTGAGGCAAGAGAATTGCTTGAACCTGGGAGGTGGAGGTTGCAGTGAGCCCAGATTGCGCCAGTGCACTCCAGCTTGGCCAACAGAACGAGACTTTCTCTCAAAATAAAATAAATAAATTAAATTAAATTAAATAGGGCCAGGTGCAGTGGCTCACGCCTGTAATCCCAGCACTTTAGGAGGTTGAGGCGGGTGGATTACAAGGTCAGGAGATCAAGACCATGCTGGCTAACACAGTGAAACCCGTCTCTACTAAAAATACAAAAAATTAGGCAGGCATGGTGGCACATGCCTGTAATCCCAGCTACTCGGGAGGCTGAGGCAGGAGAATCACTTGAACGTGGGAGGCGGAGGTTGCAGTGAGCCGAGATCACACCATTGCACTCCAGCCTGGGTGACACAGCGAGACTCCATCTCAAAAAAAAATAAAATAAAGCGCTTGATGGGCTGGGCGCGGTGGCTCATGCCTGTAACCTCAGCACTTTGGGAGGCTGAGGCGGGCGAATGGGTTGAGGTCAACAGTTTGAGACCAGCCTGTCCAACACAGTGAAATCCCACCTCTACTAAAAATACAAAAGTTAGCCAGGTGTGATTCCAGATACTCGGGAGACTGAGGCACAAGAATGGCTTCAACCTGGGAGGCAGAGGTTGCAGTGAGCCAAGCTCATGTCACTGCACTCCAGCCTGAGCGACATAGTGAGGCTCCATCTCAAAAAAAAAAAAAAAAAGTGCCTAATGGCAAAATAAATAGAAAAAAATGTTAATAATTATATGTATGTTTAGGTATATGTGTAAAAACACATTTTTTTTTTTTTCTTTTTAGTAGAGACGGGGTTTCACCATGTTAGCCAGGATGGTCTCGATCTCCTGACCTCACGATCTGCCCGTCTCGGCCTCCCAAAGTGCTGGGATTACAGGCTTGAGCCACCGCGCCTGGCCCAACACATATTTTCAAATATGTGTATCTTTTTTTCAGCCCAGTATTAACAGAACAATTGTTCAGAGGTATACACAGACAGGATAAAATCTAAATCGGTCAAAACCTCATCAGTGGGAGATTTCATCAAAGCCAGCGGTAACCTCATGCACCAGCAGCTGCCATTTATGAAAAATTCTCATCTCGTTTGCTTTCCTCAGTTAAACAAGGCAGACTTCTTCCCCAAATACTATGAAAATGACAGTAAAGGCCGCTGTCTCAGAAAGAAAAGACAATGAGAGACGAGGAGGCTCAAATCACTTTGAAAGAGAGAGGGGAAAGGGGCTGGATGACGTGGCTGGAGGGAGGGAACTACACATCGTGTTGTGGGAGAGTGAAAACCCAGGGATTGGCTCGAAGTCTGAGTATAGCGTGGTTAAACCCTCCAGTTCCCTCTCCTACCCAGCGCGGCCAGGAGACTGCGAAGCCCTGGGCTTCACCAGGGGAAAATGGCGACGAAGGGAAGAGTCATGATGACAACTGCACAAAGGCCCAGGAGAGCCACCTGCCCTAACTGGAACAGCAGCATAAGGGGCTCTGAAAAGACAGACTGTGCTTGAACACAGAACCATTCACAACTGGCATATGAGAGATGTTGGAACATCTGGAAAAAACAGAGCTACCTACAAAGCTTACACAACTGTGTTGTTCAAGAAACAAGGCATAGGGGTGACGGTGTGCTACCAGCAATGTGTGCCCATAATATTGTTAGTATTGATACTGAACTCAGAAAACATCATAATAGGCCAGACACAGGGGTGCAAGCATGTAGTCCTAGTTACTCCCCAATGCTGAGGCAGGAGGATTGCTTGAGCCCAGGAGTTCACGACTAGCCTGGGCAACACAGCAAGATCCTGCCTCAAAAACAAAAACCTAAACAAAAACATCATGTTAGAACTGTCAAGAGGTTGGAGTTAAAGGGGGCTGCTGGGGAGGGGCAATTCTAAACTCTTGTCACCACGGTAAGAAATTAGCATACGATGCCTGATACCCATAACTCAAGAAACAGTGGCAAAAGCAAGGTAGTTTAGAAATACGAAAGCAATATGTAGAGACTGAAAGGAGGTGCCCTAAACAGCAGAAATCTGGGATGCTGAAGTAAAAACAACTGTTATTCTTTTATTATGCGGCTTTTACTATAGACTACTTGACTTTTTAAAACTTTAAACCCCACATGCATCACTTCTTTTAAAATAAAAATTGACTGGGCACGGTTTCTCACATCTGCAATCCCAGTGCTTTGGGAGGCTGAGTCAGGAAAATCACTTGAGACCAGGAGTTTGAGACCAGCCTGAGAAACATAGCAAGACCCTGTGTCTACAAAACATAAAAAAAATTAGCCAGGTGAGCGGGCCGGGCGCGGTGGCTCAAGCCTGTAATCCCAGCACTTTGGGAGGCCGAGACGGGCGGATCACAAGGTCAGGAGATCGAGACCATCCTGGCTAACACAGTGAAACCCTGTCTCTACTAAAAAATACAAAAAACTAGCCGGGCGAGGTGGCGGCGCCTGTAGTCCCAGCTGCTTGGGAGGCTGAGGCAGGAGAATGGCATGAACCCGGGAGGCGGAGCTTGCAGTGAGCTGAGTGCAAGCTTGAGCGCCACTGCACTCCAGCCTGGGCGACAGAGCCAGACTCCGTCTCAAAAAAAAAAAAAATTAGCCAGGTGTAGTGGTGTGTGCCTATAGTTCCCGTTACTCAGGAGGTAAAGGCAGGAGGATTGCTTGAGCCCAGGAGATCGAGGCTGCAGTGAGCGATCATTATGCCACTGTTCTCCAGCCTGGGTGACCCTGTCTCTAAATAAGTAAATTAAATAAAAATTAATTTTAAAAGGTTGCCTCTGGGTTTTCTCAGAAAGCCAAAAGGAAGGTAAAAATATTAAATTTTATACAAATTAAACAAAAGTGATTTAATGATTCAAATTTTTGAAGTAAATGTTTAATAAAATGAGAAAATATTTTTTAATATTCTCTTAACATAGTTAAAAAAAAAAAAAAAAACTCTAAGTTGCAACCCATTATTGGGCCAATGTCAATTTTTTCTTTTTTTGAGATAGGATCTTGCTCTGTCTCCCAGGCTGGAGTGCAGTGATCATAGTTGACTGCAGCCTTAATCTTCCAGGCTTAAGTGATCCTCCTACCTCAGCATCCCAAGTAGCTGGGACTATAGGCGTGCACCTGCACACCTGGCTGATTTTTTTATTTTTAGTAGAGATGAGGTCTTGCTATGTTGCCCAGGCTGGTCTCAAACTTTGGAGCTCAAGCAATCCTACCCACTTCTGCTTCCCAAAGTGCTAGGATTCCAGGTGTGAGCCACTGTGCCCAGCCAACTTTTTCTTTAAATGAGGTACAAAATATCAGAGTATCCTACATGTAGTAAAAGACGTAGTTTCTTTTTTAAAAAACAATTTTTATAATTTTTTATAGAGACAGGGTTTTGCTATGTTGTCAGACTGGTCTTGAACTCCTGGACTCAAGTGATCCTCCTGCCTTGGCCTCCCAAAGCGTTGGGATTACAGGTGTGAGTCACCATGCCTGGCCAGAAGCTGTGTTTCATAGACTTATTTCAGTTATATGTATAGTGTACTGGGTTGCAAAATAAAAAGTACTTCTTTTGTTTTTTTTTTTTGGTGGAGTCTCGCTCTGTCGCCCAGGGTGGAGTGCAGTGGTGTGATCTCAGCTCACTGCAAGCTCCGCCTCCCGGGTTCACGTCATTCTCCTGCCTCAGCCTCCCGAGTAGCTGGGACTAAAGGCGCATGCCACCACACTCGGCTAATTTTTTGTATTTTTAGTAGAGACAGGGTTTCACCGTGTTAGCCAGGATGGTCTCGATCGCCTGACCTCGTGATCCACCCACCTCAGCCTCCCACAGGTGTGAGCCACCGTGCCTGGCCAAAAGTACTTCTTAATAGGGGTTATAATCCAGACAAGTTGGTAAGCTACTGCTCTAACATGGAAATTTTCTGGCTTAGTGTAAGAAAGCTGCTGGTCAGAGTTATTTTTCTTTTCAGAGAAAAGGAGAGATACCATAAATAAAGGATAAAAATCCAGACACAGCAAATCAACTCCTTATTCATCTTTTTTTTTTTTTCCCCAGACAGAGTCTCCCTCTGTCACCCAGGCTGGAGTGCAGTGGCGCGATCTCGGCTCACTGCAACCTCCGCCTCCTGGGTTCAGGCGATTCTCCTGCCTCAGCCTCCCAAGTAGCTGAGACTACAGGCGCCCGCTATCATGCCTGGATAATTTCTGTATTTTTGTAGAGATGGGGTTTCATCATGTTGGCCAAGCTGGTCTTGAACTCCTGACCTCAGGTGACCTGCCCACCTTGGCCTCCTGAAGTGCTGGGATTATAGGCGTGAGCCACCGTGCCTGGCCTCCTTATTCATGCTGATGACACAACTCACAAAGTTGTTTTTTTATTGAGTAGCTTTGCTTTTTAAGGCTCAATGTTCTCACTACCAACTGCAAGATAAAAGAGAACTTTTTGGGAATTTGCCCTCCACACCATACCTGGTGGATCTGGAAGACTGAGACAAGCGCGGCGTGCAGGTAATCATTCTGAGGCTGTTTGGTGTAAAATACTTGGATCGGATGCTGCCGACCCTCTAGGTAGAGGACGGGGGCGCCATTGAAATACTGAGAAAACAGGTCCACATCCATCGTAGCTGACATCACAATCACCTGCATGAGAGAATGAAGAGGACCAGAAACAAACACTGGGACAGCCTTTCCATGCCCCTCTCAAGCCCCAAAAGCAGATGATTGAGGCCTGTGCCACCTCCATTATAGCGAACTTTCTTCCAAGGCTCTGAGCAGAACAGGCAGAGGAAAACACCCTGCTAAAGCACACAGGCCAGTTTCCTTTCCTTTTTGTTTTTGTCTTTTTTTTGAGATGGAGTTTCGCCAGGCACGGTGGCTCATGCCTGTAATCCCAGCACTTTGGGAGGCCGAGACGGGTGGATCACGAGGTCAGGAGATCGACACCATCCTGGCTAACACGGTGAAACCCCGTCGCTACTAAAATACAAAAAATTAGCTGGGTGTGGTGGCGGGTGCCTGTGAAAGGCGTGAACCCGGGAGGCACAGCTTGCAGTGAGCAGAGATCGTGCCACTGCACTCCAGCCTGGGCGACAAGAGCAAGACTCCGCTTCAAAAAAAAAAAAAAGAAATCGAGACTGAGTTTCACTCTTGTCACCCAGGCTGGAGTGCAGTGGTGCGATCTCAGCTCACTGCAACTTCCGCCTCCCAGGTTCAAGTGACTCCTGCCTCAGCCTCCCAAGTAGCTGGAACTACAGGCATACGCCACCACGCCCAGCTCATTTCTCATATTTTTAGTAGAAACAGGGTTTCACCATGTTGGCCCAGGCTAGTCTCGAACTCCTGACCTCAAGTGATCCGCCCGCCTCGGCCTTCCAAAGTGCTGGGATTACAGGAGTGAGCCCCCGCGCCCGGCCAGGCCCGTTTCCTTCCCTGTGTTATGCATACTTTCAGAGGAAGTTTCCCTAGTTCCTTTCTCCTCTTCTGTGCGGTTTTCACCACTCCAAAGAGCACATCTGTGTGGATAGTCCGTTCGTGAGCTTCATCCAAAATGACACAGCTGTACTTCCGAAGCAAAGAGTCTGAAATTGCTTCGCGCAGAAGCATGCCATCTGTCAGAAACTTGATCCTGGTGTCTTCTGAGGTGACGTCATCAAAGCGCACTGTATAGCCGACCTGTGCAGAGAAACAACTTACTGGGTCATCAAACATTTCTTGAGCGCCTGCTGCCTCCAGCACTAAGTTGGGCGCTTGCACCACCACAGTGAACAAGACCAACACCAACCCTTCCTACTCCCTTGGGAGGCATGCAGTCTAGCTGGGAGAGACCATGGTCAAGTTTACTTCAACTGCAATTAATGTAACTATTACAAGGAATATTTAAAATTAACCTTCTAGCTCAAGCTATTTAAAAATTTCACGTGGGCCCGGCGCGGTGGCTCACACCTGTAATCCCAGCACTTTGGGAGGCTGAGGCAAGTGGATCATGAGGTCAGGAGTTTGAGACCAGCCTGACCAACACGGTGAAACCCCGTCTCTACTAAAAAATACAAAAATTAGCCGGGCGTGGTGGCGGGTGCCTGTAATCCCAGCTACTCGGGAGGCTGAGGCAAGAGAATCGCTTGAACCCAGGAGGCGGAGGTTGCAGTGAGCCGCAATTGTGCCACTGTACTACAGTCTGGGTGACAGCACAAGACAACCTCAAAAAAAAAAAAAAAAAAAAAAGGTTTCATGTGAAGTTTTGTACAGATATGAAAAGATGTCTAAAATATTTTTAAGTGAAGTGAGTACACACACACAAATCTGTCTTATATACAGTTCTGAGACTCATTCTCAATACTCACATATACAATGGCATAATGCTTACAATTTTTCTAGAAAGACGTATAGATAAGAGTTAACAGAGGTTACTGAAGGCTTAAGATATTCAAAGAAAACAACTAATTTATCCAACTTGACAACAGATTTTGAAAGCAAAGCACATGGGACCAATAGAGCCCCTGATCTCTCAGGAGCTTGCAAAGAACTCTCTGAAGAATAGGCAAGAAAGCAGCTCATTATGTAAAAGGAGTCTTGTTTAGAAAAATAAAAGGCAGCGGGCATGGTGGGAGAGCTGTTTAGTCAAGAAGTATTAAGAGTAAAGAAGGAACCAGGTACCAGCTTCCCGAGTTCAGTTCTCTTCTCATCTGAGACTCTAGTAGCAAGAGAGATGGCAGCTACTCGACGAGGCTGGGTCACAGCAATGATGCCCTGGCGGCTGATCCCTCCTTCATACAGGTACTGAGGGATCTGAGTTGTCTTCCCAGAGCCAGTTTCCCCTAGGAGAGAGGGGGGTAAAAAAAAAAGGCTCATTGAAATGCAAATTAGGGCTGGGCACCAGGGGTGGCACCTATAATCTCAGCACTTTGGGAGGCCGAGGTAGGAGGCTCTCTTGAGCCCAGGAGTTCAAGATCAGCCTGGGCAACAGAGCAAGACCCTGTCTCGACAACAACAATTAGCCAGGTGTGGTTGCATGTGCCTGTAGTCCCAGCAACTAGGGAGGCTGAGACAGAAGGATCATGAAGCCCAGGAGTTCAAGGTTACAGAAAGCCATGATTGTGCCACTGCATGCCAGCCTGGGAGATAGTGTGAGACAATGTCTGGGAAAAAAAAAAGAAAAAGAAATGCAAATTGGCTGGGCACAGTGGCTCATTCCTGTAATCCTAGCACGTCGGGAGGCCAAGGGAGGAGGATCACTTGAGCCCAGGAGTTGTCTCTACAAAAAATACAAAATTAGTTGGACGTGGTGGTGCACGCCTGTGGTCTCAGCTACTCTGAAGGCTGAGGTGGGTGTATTGCGCGAGCCAGGGAGGTCGAGGCTGTAGTGGGTCATGATCACACCACTACATTCCAGCATGGGCAACAGAATGAGACCCTGTCTTAGAAAAACAACAACAACAAAAAGCAAATTGACATAAATTTCACCAAACAAACAGCTCAAAGTCAGAAGTAAAAGATAAAATACTCTGAGTTGGTAAAGCCTCAGGAGAATGGGCATTCAGGTACGTATACTGCTGGCGAAGTTAGTTGATTAACTGGTATTATTTCTCAGGAGGCCAAATTATGTTTTTTAAATCTTTAAAATGTTTATATCCTTTGACCCGCAATTCTACTTGCAGAAATTGATTCTAAGAAAATAAGTAAACTTGTGTATAAAGATACAGCTTCGAAGAGATTTTATTCAATGTTGCTCCTGACAGAAAAAAATTGGAAACAATATAAATGTTCAAAAGGTAATTTACATAGTTAAAATATAAAATAAAATAATTTACATAGTTAAAATATAAAATAAAATACAACTGTTACATAGATTTCTACATACTGACTGACATGAAGAGACATCCATTCATGTACTGCTGCCTTCAACTCCTGGCCACTCCCCAGCCTGCTGCCTCCCTTCAACCCCTCTGCCTCTGCGCACACTATGGGCAGAACACCTGCCCTCAGACTGCCTGCCTGGCAAACTCTAAGATGAGTCAGGCCTCAAACACGCTCTCCTGGCTGCACAGGTGGCCCTCCTCTGGGCTCCATAGAGCCTTGTTCATCTCTCTTTCAGCACTGACCATCGTGTGTTGTACAAAAGCGTTTAAATGTGTCCATCCTCCTACAACACCAGAAGCTCCCGGGCAGTGCTCTGAAAGTCCCTCGCAAATACTTGAGTATTTTGCATACAATAAGCACGCAGTAAATGTTATTTCCTGCCTTGTGTGAGTTCCTTTAACAGTGCCTGATTAGAGAAAAGAACTCAGCAAATCTGCGCATCCTTCCCCTCCCTCCAGCTACCACCAGGCCTCTCTGACCTCACAGAGTCCTCCAGTCCCATTATTTGTGGGTCTTTTTTCCGGTCAGTCTGTCAGCCCCCTCTGACTGCTCATCCTTCCTGACCCAGACAAGAATCAGACTAAGAATCTGATTATTCTGCAATCTTCCTGCTGAATCCACTAGGCAAAACCCCAAACTTGAATTAACGTCTCTGTCTTTCCGGCTCCTGTACCAGGGCAACTGAGTGTTGCTAAAGTAAAATACAAAATGCTTGGCACCAGAAGTGTTGTGAACTTTGGATTCTTTCAAGTTTTGTAATATTCGCATTATACTTACTGGCTGAGCATTTTAAATGTGAAAATCTGGAGTCCTCAATGCTCCCAAATCCAAAACTTTTTGAGCACCCGACATGATGCTCAAAGGAAATGCTCCTTGGAGCCCCCTCTGGATTTCGGATTTTCAGATTTGGGATGTTCAACCTATGATTTGGTTGTGCAGAAGCAAACCTGAGTTTACAGTGTAGCCGAAATGCACCTAGGCACCAGTACTACCATGGATCTGTTTTCTTGTTTTTGCAGCCTGTCTTGTCTCCATCCTCCCCAAGGGCCCACTTGAAGCCCAGTGACTCCCATTCCGAGCAGGGCTCCTGAACCTGTCTCACAGAAGTGGGGTTCTAAAATGTGGTATCTTCCTACCTGCCCCTACAAGCCCTTCTGCAGTGCACCCTCCTTATATCCATTCTCTAGCCCTGAAGCCTCTTAGCCTTCCCCCTCTTCCAGAACAGCCCTGCATCTAGCCCTTGTGGCCAAGCTCCCCGCTTCCCCACACCTCCTGATCTTTGCTCCGTTAGTTCGATTCTATCTTCGGCCTCCCTCCTTATTGAGTTCTTCCCCTTAACCTCTGAATACAGACGGTCCCTGCCTTAGAACTGCTCGACTTCAGGATGGAGCAAAAGTCAAAGCCGTACAATAGAAACTTCTTTTGAGTACCCACACAACTGTTTGTCACTTTCAGTATGGTATTCAATAAATTACATGAAATATTCAAGACTATTATAAAATAGGCTCCGTGTTAGATGATATCACCAAACCGTAGGCTAATGTACATGTTCCAAGCACACTGAAGGCAGGCTGTGCATATTCAATGCATTTCCAACTTAGGATATTTTCAACTTATGAGGATGGGTGGGTTCATCCACACATAACCCCGTCCTAAATCGAGCAGCATCTGTAAAGTTCCTCTCAGCTTCCCTCCTTTTTCTCAAAACAGAAGCCTGCTCCCCCTGCTTTCAGCCCTCAGCTCAATGACAAATCAGCTGCTACCCACAGAGCTTTGTTGAAATAGCTCTCCACGGGATCCACGATCAATAGTGTCAGAGACTGACTGTGAAAGTCGTGAAAAATTTTGTAAAAGGAAATTTATGCAAGAAATGTTTCACAATTTAAAAGTGATTAGGCCTCCTGAATGCTTTATAAAATGTCACTACAACTCTTAGCTGTACAACTTGCCTGCTTTGCAGCTAGGTTAAAACCTAGGACACAAGGAGCTAAATGCTGAAATAAGCCAGCACTTCTCTTTTTTTTGTTTTGTTTTTTGTTTTTTGAGACGGAGTCTCGCTCTGTCGCCCAGGCTGGAGTGCAGTGGCCGGATCTCAGCTCACTGCAAGCTCCGCCTCCCGGGTTTACGCCATTCTCCTGCCTCAGCCTCCCGAGTAGCTGGGACTACAGGCGCCCGCCACCTCGCCCGGCTAGTTTTTTGTATTTTTGTTTAGTAGAGACGGGGTTTCACCGTGTTAGCCAGGATGGTCTCGATCTCCCGACCTTGTGATCCGTCTCGGCCTCCCAAAGTGCTGAGATTACAGGCGTGAGCCACCACGCCCGGCCAAGGGACTAATGTTCTTACCCTTTTACAAAGATTTCTAACTGAAAGGATCATGGCCATTTCACAAACAAACTCCCCAAAAACATCTACAGACCGCATTGCTCCTACAGTCAACCTGAGGCCAGGAAACTCTCCGTCCCCTCGTTAACAGGAAGTAGCCAGAAAGAACATGCCGTCCCTCCTCCTTTTTATAACTAAAGGGTCTGGATTGACTCAGCAGGAGCATCACCATCTTGGACAAGCCCCTCATTCAAAAGTTCACCTTAAAAAAACCGCCTAAATCCAAAGGGCATCAGCCTAATGGCTAAGGTCTGCACGACCATAGACCACAAATAACATCTCCAATCAGAAACATTCCAAACTCATCCCCGACCAGACACATGTCAACCCCAAGATAACCCGGCTCTGGCCAGGAAGATGCTAGCCCGGAGATAACACCCCTCCGGGCCGGAAAGATGTCTGCTCCAAGACAACCTCCTCTCCTCCCAAAGAGAGTCCAGCTCGGCCAGGAGCGCCTCTCAGGTTTTAACTAAAGAAAACCCGTCTTTAACTGCCAGCCGCGTTTCGTGTTTCTTTCCTTTTTCTTTAACTTTTACAAATAGCTCACATCCAAATCCAGTGGACATCACATCCAAGTCCAGTGAAACTGGACTGGACTGCTGCATCTGCTCACTCTCTATTCCTTTGACTAGCAGCACTCATGGGTCTCCTTCCCCCTTTTGGCTGTTCATCCTTTCCGTCCTTCATTATCTCTTCTAACACGTTGGGGATGAAAGCCCCTTGAAATCAGTCCCTGCCCAACAACTCTGCCTGTTTTCATGCACCAGAAACTACATCTTCCCTTTCGACCGGAATGTGTTCAGGTTCCCACCTCTCAAACAGACTTTCCCTCCTGCCTAGAACGCCCTCCCTCCCACACGACCTCCCCAGCCACCTCCTCACAAACTGGGTCAGATCCACTCTCCTAAGCTCCGCAAGCCCCCGGTACGTGTCTCTATCCTTTTACACGGAAGGTGAGTCTTTGCCTACACACGTCGGTCACTCTCACCGGGCTGTCCAGCGCCTCCAGGGCAGGGCTGCCGGACCCTTCTTCAAGGCCCCTCTCCAGGTCTGGCCCAGAAAAGGTATTCAGGTTTGTTAAAGCCAAGAAAGAAAGGGATTGAGAGGCATGTGAGAAAAACTGCTCTAGCTAAGCCACGGACGAAGTGCAAGGAAGAGCCCGCCAGCGCGGCCACTCACCGATGAGGACCGCGTTGTCCAGGTTTCGGAGCTGGGCCAACAGTTGTCCCCGCGCCTGGAAGATGGGCAGACTCCGGCGCTGCAGCTCCACAGCTTCAGGGTAGGGACTGGCCGAGGGCTGGGCCAGGGGCGGCTGCTGCCTCCGGCCTCCTCCTCCACCTCTGCCGCCGCTGCCCGCAGTCAGCAGCATCACCACTTGCCTCCCGGGAGGGAAGGACCCAGAGCGGCTCGGAGGCCCAGAGCCCGGCCGGAATCTCTTGGCCGGCGGGAAGCCCGCCTCCTCTGGCATGTCGGGAGGGCACCGCAGCAGGAAGCGCAAGCGCCGGCAGCTCCTGCCCCCTCTCAGGTGCAGACAGCAGGCGCGCACCACCCCTTCCTCGCCACGTGCCGGCGGCTCCCGGCGACCACCGATGACCTCACGGCCGCCCCAGCCTTTCGAAAAGGGACTGCAACTCCCAGCATGCATTGGAGGCTTGGGAAGGCTTTCACTTCCTGGGGGTGGGAAAAGTAGGGCCTGAGGTACAACCAAGAAAAGGCCCGGAGCTACAACCGCGAAACACAGGGTGTACGGTTCCGTGGGACTGTAGTCTTGGTTAACGAAGTTCTCGTTTTTAGCGTTACTTCTTTTCGGTAAACACGCGTTTTCTCCTTCTCTGTCCAAATCACAGTCACTTTTCAAGGAAAGTACTTAATTCTGTAAAATCAATGAGAAGCACAAACGTGCACTGTCTAATCCTCTAAACAACTTGTAAGTTTGGTGGTAGATACTGGTTATTAGATTATCTCTAATTTACAGATAAAGAAATTGAGTCATCTGAGATCAGTCATTCAGATGTCCCCAAGTCATAGATTTGTGATCATCTTGTGTTACAGAAAGGAAAACCAATTCTATGATATACATGAATTTAACTCAGAAAATGACTATTCCAGAGGATGTAGTCGCCTCCAGTAATACAAGCAGAGGACGGAGGGAGTTCAATGAAACTAAAATCGTCTTTTATCTTTCCTTTCCCCCAACCATTCCAGCCAGACTCTCACGTTGTCTACATGGCTGTGCAACCCCATCATAGGCACTTCAATGAAGATTCAGAACTGCAGCAACAAAAGTACAATTATAACTAGTTCTTCCTTCCCTCCTAAAAGTTCTTAGATGATTTGCTAATTTACCAGGAGAATGCCAAGTAGCTGTTTGCTCTTACAGGAAATGTGATTTCCAGAGTACACCGTAGGCTTCAGCTCATGTGAAGGGCATCTTCTGAAGCTCGTTTCCATGAAACTTGCCCTGTATGTAAACCTGTTAAAAAATCTCCCTTCCAATGATTCGTGAGAGAGCTAGTCTAAAAACAAAAAACGTCCCCTTTCCTCCAGGTCGAAGATAATTTTCCTCTATTTGCTGACAGTTTGGTGACCAGGCATAACTGAAAATGTGCACGTTGAACCAGCAGCAGACTTGTGTTTAAGAATAAACTGATAAATTTTCACTTCCTACCCTGAAATATTTAGAAAGGCAAGCCAAAACTACAAGGGATAATAAATGTTAACTCTCAAATTATGGACCTTGACTAAGTAAAGACATCCCAGTCCTTTTTCCCAGTGTGCTTTCCAGAGTAACTTAATGTAGGAGTCCAATGTTCCTAATGATGACAATAATTTAGGTAATATAAATGGGTGGACTTATTTCTTGATGAAGCACATGCCACCTCTAGATGCAGCCACTAATCATTTCTAGGCAATGGCTGTCATGTAGACCTATTATTGCCAGATCTTCCAGTTTTCTCAAGAAAAGCCAAAAGTGAAGATTTTTATCTGTCAATGTTAAATACAGGCTTAAACTAAAAAAAAAAAAAAAAAAAAAAAAAAAAGGAAAAAAGTACTGTCAAAACAAAGCACATAGGTAGGTAACCAATCTGCAGGTAACTCATCCATAATCTCTGGCCTAATGATCCTGCTATTTTGCAGCCTCAAAGCTAAGAGGACCAAAGAGTTGAAAAATTAAGTCCTATATATGCATCAAGCCATGCTGCCCACATTTCTCCCATTGGTAGACTGAAATCTGCTATTTCTCCTAAAGAAGTCTCTTGGGGTTTAGCAGCTTTCATATGTAGCTACTGACAATCTAATAACTATTCAAAGAATATCCTGGTTCTTCCTCCAAAAGATGAAGTGTCAGACACATTTCATTTTTAACTTGTCTGGGATGGTCTGTGGACTTAGCTGGTCTGATCACGACCATACCAGCTGGTGGTCACCTTTGCTTTTCTGATCACCAAATCACTGCCCTTCATCATGTTCTTTCCCTCTATCCCACTTTCAGAGACAACCACAAGCTTCAGCAACTAGGCTCAAGCTTGCATGCATACACTTTAATCCCTCTATAATTAAAAATACCAGATAATACTTTGCTGATCAATAAACAAAGGTATTTATTCAGCACCCATGTGCCAAGCACTGTGCTAGGCACTGTGGTGGATACAAAAATTAAGACATGGTTCCTGCCCTTAAGGAGCTTACATTCTCATGAGGGAGACAAGACTAACATACATGTACCAGCTAGGAACAGTACAAGACAATATATAATTTGGCGTAAGAATGTCATACAGACTTGAAGCTTTATAGGGATTCAGAGACAGACAATAAAATAGGCCTTAGAGTCAAGATTTTTTGAGGAATCAGGAACAAGGCCAGGCCTGGAAGAACTGAAGAGACTTAAGTTGAGGTCCCTGTTAGGTAGAAGTGGAAGTCAAGTTAAGAAAAAAACAAGTATGCATATAATATAGGGGTTTACTAAGAAGTCACTGTGGATTTCTGAACAGAGGAGTGACTTGATCATACAAGACTCAACAATTTATTGCAAACTCATAAAATATGTTTAAGTAGCCTGGAGACATCCTACAGAACACAGAAAATAATGGCAGGATCATGACTAATGACATAGCTGGAACTCACCTGTCAAAGAAAAACCGCTACAACATAAAACCCTGGCAGGATAGATGACAATAGTTCTAGGAAGCCCGTTACTCAACATGGCAATAGCTCCAATGCTTCCTTATTTTCAGAGGCCCCGGAGACAGAGCGTTTCATTATCCAGACCCAGGACTTGGGTGTTCTGCTTCTAGAGAGTACACAAGAGGTATGAAAGATATGAGGACATACAAGAGTGACACAGAAAAAACAAATGGAAGAGAGAAACAAATAGAGATCCATACCGGAAAAAACGCACCGCAATGTCTATAAAATGTATCTCCTAAGGAGATGCAATTTGTATGTCCATTTATTTTTAAATGAACGGATACCGTATTTCCATAACAAACAAAAAACACTATGCTTTAGTCAAGTGTGCTTTTCAGTATTACTGGAAGAATCCAGGAACCCCTCAAATGATGTGTAAGGTTAGTTGGTCACAAAAGTCCATGTAGCAAATCTCACTTTTAGTTTATTTGCATTGGGAAAGGGAAGTGTCTTCTGGAAGAACTAAGATTGAGAGGTAAACTGGGGGGAAAGGAAGGACTTTTCCTTATGTCCATTCCAGCACAGGTCTCCTGTCAAGCAACACAGGGCTAGGCATGGTGGTTGTAGGGCTGGCCAAACTGATGAGAGGTGACTGAAATGACCACTGCTCGGGACACAGTGTAGTCGCACAGCAGGGCATCCTGCCACTGGGAACTTGCACCCTATAAAATCAGAGAAACCAAAAAACCCTGTAACTGCCTGCCTTTAGGCTGGACATTCAAAACATATTTCCTGTTTTACCCAGTCATTAATGTATACAGATATTCCCTACTTAAATGAACAGTGAGTGAATGGATTTTAGGATTAGCATTTTACCACAAAAATGCCACTCATTGCATAACTCCAACTCAGGGAGAACAAATAAAACTAGAGAAACTCATTTCTAGCCCCAAAACGATTAAAAAAAAAAAACAAAAACAAAAGTAACAAACGTCACTGATGAAGCGTTCTTGAGCAAAAACAGGAGGATAAAACTTAAGAATCCCGTAAGGATTATACATGCTAAGATTGACTTTTAAACTTTAAAAACCTTTTTTAAACTGCTTAAAGAAAAAGCAGTCCCATAGATGCAGCTTCCGTAACATTGCAACAATCATATTCAAAGTTACTAGCAACATGTAAAATACTTAAATTCCATTAGTTATGCAATTCCATTTAAAGACAGTAAAACACTTTTCACTTCAAAAACAATCTGAAAATTCCTATTTAGGATGTCCATGATGTGTAAGCTTATGTCTGTCTGTCTGAGGACAATCTCACATTCTGGAAAGCTACCCCTTAACAAAGGTTGAACTACTACGAACGTCCACTTTTGGGAAAGGGACCGGTGCCTACACACTGTTAATGAAAGCTGTTTGGAATCATCTCTTTCCTAGGGGTGCTCTTCCAGGTTCTGTGAGTTACTTAAGCAGTGTGAATGCAAACCTGCTGGGACTCAGGGAAGACTTAATATTAATTTATTTATTGAACCACAGCATTAAGTGTCTACTTCTGTGGACCCTGTCTAAGTTCTACCTGATTGGGGAGGTAATCTAGGTACTTGGTTCTGAAAAGGTTCTTGAATTGTCATGAAGCAAATGACTAACGTTAACTAGCCAAAGACCCTGGAAAAACATGTGCCTGGTTAACTGGTATCGGTTCATCTGGCTCCAAAGTCAACATTCTAACTTGTTTTCTAAATCGAATGAAAATCTGAGACCCTGTCTCTATTTTTTTTTTAATTAAAAAAAAAAAAAAAAAAAAAAAGGCTGGGTGGCTCATGCCTGTAATCCTAGCACTTTGGGGGGCTGAGATGAGAGGATTGCTTGAGTCCAGTTCAAGACCAGCCTGGGCAACACAGTGAGACCCCATTTCTATTAAAAAAATTTTTTAATTAAAATTTTTTTAAAAAGAAAAGAAAAAAAAAGTCCAATGAAAATCTTCCTAGTTTTCCGAAAGTGTGGCCCTTAGCAATCTTTGCCTGGATACTTCTTAATGGAGAGATGTAAGTAAAGCAAATAAGATGCCACATTAGCTTACAGCTGACTTTCCTATAGCTGAATTCCTACTGCTACAAGAAGCATCCTTCCTGCTTTTTTTCCACGTTGTCTGACAAAGTTTTGCAAAACCCAGATGGAAACAACTATCCAGATGACAGAAATAAACCATCTCCCTGGTGACTCTTGCATTCTGAATTAGTAAGATGTACACAACCACGGCATGGCAGCCACGTAGTTCCAATCCTGAAATGAAATCCAGTTAAAAGTTGTGAAGACACAGAAGAACAGCTCTGTAAACTGTTCTGAGCTCAGATCTACGCAGGAGAGCTACAATACATTATCAGAATTTAAAAGATCACACACAAAAGCTTTAATACAGTGAGAGAAAAATGGAATTCAGTTTTATTTTGTCCTCTCTGAAACTTCCATTTACACCATGGCCTCATCTATCAAGAGGAAGAAAAGGCCCTGCCTTATACCATAAAAATCAAGTACTCATGTACTTGTGAGAGGTGGCAGGATATTTGTTTCTCCAGTTTTTTTGGCTCCGAGAAATTACACTTTCAGTACCAGTGTAGTGAGGAACCACTGGCAAACTGTCAGAAATGTCTTCTGGATTAGTCAGTGTACCATTTCATAAAGTGCTTCTGGAGTTAAAATCTGCCAAGCTGTCAAAAGTGTCCACACTTTTGCAACAAAGGATAAAAGAATCCCAGTGGGTAGCACTGAGTCCTTCCCAGCTGGGTCTCATTATTGGCACTGCCGCTTTAACCTCCGAGGCGCTGGCCCTCACCCCAGGCGAAGCCTCCTGGCCGTTCTTCAGGTAGTGGATTGTAATTTGGATCCTCATCTGGTGTATCAAAAATAGCTTTCCTAAAAGACAGGCAACAGATATAATTTGGTCCCAGAGTCATCTCAGGTCCAAAGTACTACAAGGTCAGTTCAGGTCCCACAGGGTTTCCACCCATAGGTAAGCACTACACCTGCCTGCCAGTTAAACAGTCAACATACTGTAAGAGCATCTATAATTATTCACATTTACATTAGCTTTTATCTTTCACTGATTTTTACTAGAAAAGCCATCCAAATCATAATAATTATAGAGGAGGAAAGAGAGATGAGCAAAATATCCTAAATTCCCAGAGGTAACTATTGTCAATGTTTTAGTTATTCTTTGGGAACTTTTACATTATGTACTTTTACAAAAGTTAGATCACACTACATCTGTTTTGTAACCTGACTTTCACATATTTATCATTAATGTCTCCCCATAACCAAGGTATCACCCAAGTGTCCATCAACAGGTGAATGAACAAAATATGGTACATACATATAATAGAATTTTTTTTTTTTTTTTTTTGAGATGGGGGTCTCGCTCTGTTGCCCAGGCTGGAGTGCCGTGGTATGATCTCGGCTCACTGCAACCTCCACCTCCTGGGTTCAAGCCATTCTCCTGCCTTAGTCTCCCGAGTAGCTGGGATTACAGACACCCGCCACCATGCCCAACTAATTTTTGTATTTTTAGGAGGGATGGGGTTTCATCATGTTGGCCAGACTGGTCTTGAACTCCTGAACTCAGGTGATCCGCCCGCCTCAGCATCCCAAAATGCTGGGATTACAGGCATGAGCTACTGTACCTGGTCAACATGGTGAAACCCCGTCTCCACCAAAAATACAAAAATTAGCCTAGCGCGTTGGCATATGCCTGTAATCCCAGCTACTACTCAGGAGGCTGAGGCAGGAGAATCGCTTGAACCTGGAGGAACAGGTTACAGTGAGCTGAGATTGCTCCATTGCACTCCAGCCCGGGCAACAGAGCAGGACTGTCTCAAAAAAAAAAAAGGAGGGAAATTCAGACACATGGTACAACATGGATGAACCATGAGGACTTTACACTAAATGAAATATGAAATAAGCCAGACAAAAAAGGACAAATATTGTATGATTCCACTTATGAGGTACATAGAGTAGTCAAATTCAGAGAAGCAAAATAGAATGGTGGTGGCTGGGGTGGCGAGTTGTTTAATGAGTACAGAGTTGCAGTTCTGCAGGATGAAGAGAGTTCTATGGATGGTGGTGATGGCAGCAAAATAGTATGAATATACTTAATGCCACTGAACATTTAAAATGAGTTAAGATGGTGAATTTTATGTTAGGTATTATTTTACTACAAAAGTTTTAAAAAATTCACAAGGTATCCCAAGAAAAATTACTGCAGAACATAGGAGGGGATAGTAAACGTCCAAACGATTCTCTTAAGTACTATGATGTAGTAATTCAAAACCTCACTAAACAAGGAACCATTAAAGCAGCATCCTCAATTTGCACTTATATTTCTACTTGTAATCCCCCACAGTTAATAAAATTAGAAATGTATTTGAAAACTTTTAATTTATATTGGAGTCAGAAAAAGTGTACTTCAAAACGAGTTTTTAAAATTCTTAAGAATTAACAATAAAAACAAACCAACAGAAAAAATGGGCAAAGGGCTGAACAGGCAATTCAAAAAGGAAATCCATGTGGTTAATAAACATGAGAATGTTTGCTCTCACAATAATCAAAGGAAAGTATATTAGAAACTGAGATCCCAGCCAGTCGTGGTGGCTCATGCCTGTAATCCCAGCACTTTGGGAGGCCGAGGAGGGCCGATCACCTGAGGTCAGGAGTTCAAGACCAGCCTGACCAACATGGCGAAACCCCATCTCTACTAAAAATACAAAATTAGCCGGGTGTCGTGGCGCATGCCTGTAATCCTAGCTACTCAGGAGGCTGACACAGGAGAATCGCTTGAACCCGGGAGGTGAAGGTTGCAGTGAGCCAAGACTGAGCCACTGAACTCAAGTCTGGGCAACAGAATGAGAATCCGTAGCAACGACAACAAAAACAAAACTGAGACCCCCTTCTACTGTCCAAACATTAGCAGGATGGGGGTGGGGGCACAGCCTGGTATAGGGAGTCAAGAGCCCCATCAGACCACGCACACATGGAGGTGGCCCGACGAGATGTTAGCCTGTGTAGGGTGGGGAGGCATCCCCGTAAGAGGGCAGCCTGGTCTGGGGAATCTGAGGGTGAGTGAGATGAGCAAGGCATCCATACAGGGGAGGTGGAGACTATCACAAAAGACTGGTTACATATGAGGGATAATTAGGTAGGTAAAACATTAATCATAATAAGAATCAGGTTAGGACAGATGGAAAGGGCAGATGGAAAGCAGTGGTACATTCATACAATCAAATAATACTCAGCAATAAAAAGGAACAAATTACCAATAAATACAAGAACACAGATGAGTCTCAAAAACATTATGTTGAATGAAAGAAGCCTTTTACCAAAGAGTACATGCATACTGTACGATTCTACTCATGAAGCTGCACAACATGAAAAACTAATCTACAGAGGAACAAAATCAGAATAGCAATTGCTTCTTGGGGGACAGGTGCAATGATTGACAAAGAAGGATATCAGGGAATGTTCTGATTGATGGTAATATTCTGTCTTGATAGATATACAAAAGTGTGCATTTATAGAAACTCAGTTGACACACTCAAGATTTGTGTATTTTGTTGCACATAAATACTGAACTCTAGTTACTGATATGCATATTCAAGTATACGAGGAATTAAGTATACATATAATGGCACATACATTTTGGATTGGAAAGCTAGACGTAGGGATAGGTGTGCAAAAAGAATAGGGAACTATTAATTACAGAATTTATGTGGTGGCTACATGAAGCTCACTCCAATTTTTTTCTGATTTCCTATAAGTTTAGAAATTTTCATAATAAAATACTGGAGAAAACAAATAGGAAAAAAGCTAGAATGAACCATGAGGTAGTACTAGAAATGGGAGTATAGTATAAACCCATGTTTTTAAAAATACATAGATCTAAAAAT
The DNA here is from genome assembly GCF_002776525.5 of Piliocolobus tephrosceles. Lineage (NCBI taxonomy): Eukaryota > Metazoa > Chordata > Mammalia > Primates > Cercopithecidae > Piliocolobus > Piliocolobus tephrosceles. The sequence continues at coordinate 5,259,402 of NC_045449.1, forward strand.
ATACATTTGTATACATTATCATACATACATACATATAATTCCACTGCTCTGTTCACTGAGAGGATCTGGGAATAGCAACACTCCAATAGCAATGAGCACATCTAGCACCCAGATCTTGGCTTCTAAATACCATTCTCCACTTTAAAGGAACCAGGGCTCCTTGAAGAAACAGTTGATTCTAGGACTGGATCAAGGAGAGCACAGGATGAGCCTGGTGTATCTTGTTGTGCCAGAAAACAATTGCAAAAAAAAAAAAAGCGGGCTGTAGTGGCTCACACCTGTAATCTCAGTGCTTTGGTAGGCCAAGAGACAGGAGGATCGCCTGAGGACTGGAGTTTGAGACTAGTCTGGGCAACATAGAAAGACCTTGTCTCCACAAAAAAAAAATATTTAAGAAAGCAAATAAGCAGAGGTTGGTGGTGTGCACCTGTAGTCCCAGTTACTCAGGAGGCTGAGGTGGGAAGATCACTTGAGCCCAGGGGTTTGAGTTAACAGTGTGCTATGATCATACCACTGCACTCCAGCCTGGGCAATGGAGTGAGACCCTGTACTGCATACGTAATTTCCTAGAGGACTGAAATTGTTTCAAAACATTTTTAAAAAATCCTAAATAATGAAACATCATCCTATAACTATTCAACTAGGAAAGGGTAAATAAAATGCCTCCCTTGTTTAATGAAGATGTGCGGAAATGGAACAGTTATAAATGCTAGTTGAAATGTAAACTTGAACATCCATTCTGGAAGGCGTTTGGCAACAAAATAGCAATTCCACTTCTAGGAATTATCTTTTGAAAATAATCATGGATGTGTGCAGAGATTTAGCTACAAGGATATTCACCACTCCAATTATAGAAGAGAAAACCAAGCACTAATGTCAATGTCCATCAAAATCCATATCCATACCATGGAATATCACCTGTTATAATTTCATAACACTTTAGGATGGAAAAAACAATTCTGACATATTAAGTTTACAAGGTTACAAAAACTGTTTTTTGAGACAGGGTGCCACTCTGTCCCTCAGCCCAAAGTGCAGTGGTGCGATCTTGGCTCACTGCAGCCTCAACCCCTCTGGGCTTAAGCAATCCTTCCATCTCAACCTCTCAAGTAGCTGGGATTACAAGCATGTACCACCATTTGCAGCTTTTGTAGAGATGGGGTTTTGCCATGTTGCCCAGGCTGGTCTCAAACTCCTGAGCTCAAGTGATCCATCTGCCTTCGCCTCTCAAAGTGCTGGGATTACAGGAATGTGTTATGTTGTCCAGGCTGGAATGCAGTGGCTATGTTAAAGGCCTGGCCCAAGAAGAGCAGTGGCTATTCACAGGCGCAGTCATAGTGCACTACAGCCTTGACTGGCTCAGGGTTTTTTAAAAAGTACACAGACAGTAAAGACTGAAGAATATACACTGAAAAGTTAACAATGGTAGCCACTGCTATACCCAAGTGTGGACAATTTCACTTTCTTCTTTTTGCTTCACTCGTCTACAACAAACATTTTATAACAAAAACTCACATTTTACTTCTCAATTGAGCCCTTTTAATATAGCATCTCCCGAGGATACCAAATTCCAGAGTAGAAAAAGGTCTCATAAATCAAAGTTCTACTGCACTCCAGCCTAGGTGACAGAGCAAGACCCCATGTTTAAAAAAAAAAAAAAAAAGAAAGAAATCAAAGTTCTACCTCAGGAAACTGAATTGTAAAAAAGAAGGGACTTGCTCTATGGCTGGTCAGTGGGACAGCTACACCTGGTTTCCAGTCCAAAGCTATTTGCACTCTGCGTCACTTCTTATCTCAACCACCTGCTTGGCAGGCCACAAAGTCCACCATCAGAAACTTTCATCAGTTTTGCCCATTTTGCTACCTTACTTCACTAAATGTGGACAGCGGCTTTCACAAAACCAGCAGGCTCCTCCTGGAATAGGAAGTTCTAGTGGTCATCTGGAACAACAATTACCAGGTTACTCCCAAGATATCCTCAGCCTGTTAACCTTGCTCTTGCCACAACCCTGGCGCTGTCTGCTCCTACTCAATCCAAGTGCTCTTCAACTGCAGCCAGACTGCTCAATCTGCAAATAGTTACTGACCTGAACTATGTGTACTAGGAGCTAGGGGAGCCTAAGAAAACACAGATCATGCCCCCTGTCCTGGTTTGCCTGTAACAGTATGTAACCTGGTGTCAAAATACTCACAAAATAGATGGTGTTTTCAGAATTCTTATTCCACCAGGCTGATTGGGAAATACATCTTCCAAGAAAAAATAAATGTGTCCAACTGCAATACCTAGAGTCAAGCAGAAATAAAGGATGAGGGAGAGAATTAAAATTTAGATTGCAGGTAGACCTACCCACATAAATTGACTATATTTAGGATGAATGTCAACATAATTATTAAAAATTAATGAATTAATATTGTAGTATTTTACAATAGGTAATACATGAAGGCCAAACAGAATAAACATGAAAAATAGTGGTAAAATACTTTTACAGGTAAAATGATTTAAAAAATAGTGAGAAGAGCCTTACCCAAAAGGTCCACAATGATTGAGTTCCCCAACAACAAGGAAAAGCCCATGAGCACCCAGGGCAGAAAGGGGGCCTGGAAGTTGAGAAGGCCGAAGAAGTTCATGCGGACATAGGGGTTCCTTCGGCTCCACACGTAGACGAGCATTATTGTAAAGGCCTGGCCCAAGAAAACTAAGCTCACAAACAGACCAAAAAGCTAGCAGATGGCATTAAGGAAAATATCAACATGAACAGTTTAATAGGGAAGACTGAGCAGGAGAACTAAAGATTGTGTTCTAACAGAAGTTTGAATTGGAAAAGTCAAGTTGTTACATCTTTAGAACAGAAGGAAACAAACCCAGAAAATAATTACCCAGAGCAACCAGGCAAAAATCTGCTTAGGCTCAATTACTGAGATTTACAGCTACTTCAAACAAATAATTCTGCTTTCGTGAAGTTCTGGCCTCTTTGGAAAATGTGTTAATTCTTCGTTCAATAATTACAGTAAAGCTTGCTCACGATTAGCACCTTTACAGAGGTGAATAAAGCTAGCTGGAACAAAACCATCTTGTCGGACCGTACCATATCTAAGTCTGTTGTATAGATGAAAATTCTTTTTCTGAAAAATAATTTATTGGTTTTGAAAGCCACCAAGTAAATGTCTTACCAACTTAGTTTAAAAGTGAAGTACGCCAAGCAGCAATGATATAACTGAGATGCTTAACAGGAACCCACCTGGGTTAAAAGTTCCTGTGACTTGCTCTTCCTGTCCGACTGCTAGGCTTGGAAACTTGTCACAGAAACTGTGCTGTAAAATAAATGATAGCGCCCTGAAGCTAAGATCTGGAGATCTACTTTTATCTGTTTGTTCCGAATATCTAGAGAATTGTGGGAGACAGATGACAAGTTTTAGGAAGAGCCAGGGTGTTCTTCAACATTTTCCCGTAGGTTTTCTATTTGTTGAAGGATACGGTCATTAAGAATCCACCAAAAAGGAACATAAATACAAAGTCTGCTGTCCGACCTCGGAAAGAGCCTTCTTCTAGCATTCGACAGTAACGATATCTTAAGTTCCAAGTTAAGAAAATATTCAGCACACGAATATGAACAAAGTAAAAACTTAATGCTATCTTGTAAGTACACTTGGATTCCATATTATTTGTAAGAAGTCAAGTCTTCATTTGTATAAGAATGTTTGAGTGGTAATGTGATTACTCTTTTACCAAGCATTTTAGAAAAGGTCAAGACCAGCATCATTTTTTACAAACTGCCCCTGGCTGGGAACTAATACAGATGACACACAGACATGCTTTCAGTCCCCTATCCTTTTTTTTTTTTTTCTTTTGAGACGGAGTGTTGCTCTGTCATCCAGGCTGGAGTGCAATGGCACAATCTCGGCTCACTGCAAGCTCTGCCTGCCAGATTCAAGCGATTCTCCTGCCTCGGCCTCCTGAGTAGCTGGGATTACAGTTGTGCACCACCACACCAGGCTAATTTTTGTATTTTTAGTAGAGAGCGGGTTTCACCATGTTGACCAGGCTGGTCTCAAACTCCTGACCTTGTGATCCACCCACCTTGGCCTCCCCAGGTGCTGGGATTACAGGTGTGAGCCACCACACCCGGCCCTCCAGTCCCCTACTAAACCTTTAAAAATTTGTATTGTCTTTCCTGTGCTCAGCCACACCTTAATCTGCACCATCTTTGCTTCTCCACGTCCTAACTCGGAAGAAATCCGCAGCAAGAAGCCTCGTGTGCTAAACTACTTTTCCAGGCCTGGCAGGTTGAGCACCTCAGTCAATAAACATGAATCATGATGAGAAAAAACTTTACTGGAAACTTCTCAGAATGATATACTACACAGGACTTAAAATGGATTCCTGTGATCCTCGGGAAGGAATGCAGCTGCAGGAATGCCCTGCTCCGTGGCCCCAATTGCCATTGGATCAGAGCTGGGGTTTTCCTTTCAACAAACAGGAACTTGACAAGCCCAGCAGACACAACCACTGTCTTTCAGCCAGTAGTTCCAGCAACCACGACCCAAGGAGATCTCAAGTTCCCACTCCTCATGAACCCACTCCAAAACTTATGCCCAAATTCTGCTAAATTATCATTGTATTCAGGTTGTTTTACCGCCTTGTACCTGTTGGTGTTACTGTGGAGGTATGCCTCAAATCAATTCTCCCCTCCCTTGATCAGATTTGTAAGTAACAAAAAAGCAGAGGTGCTATCTTTTTATGGTTAAAACCTCCCATTTGAACAAACAGTGACCTACAAACATTTTCAAAACATTACTACCTAACCAACTACTATATGTACCACTGACTCAGAAATTACAGCTAAGAGGTACCAAAAACAAGTAACAGGATTAAAAGTTTCAACTTAATTTTTTACTTCCTAAGAAAACAAAGTTTTGATGCTGACCCCATTTAATAAAGGATACAGAAAAATCATGTTAAATAAAAAATTGAATCCGACTGGCCCAAAAAATAAGAAATTGGTGATTAATCTCCATATCTGTTAAAAAAAAATCAAGAGAAAGATGTATTAAGTAAAATAAATTACCAGGAAACAGTTCCATATTAATACAAAAGATACATCCTATGACTGCGATAGTTGAGAAGCCTTGGACAGAGCGATACTCTGTTCTGAAACAAAAACAGGGGCACATAATCTGATGTTAGATTTTTTTTTGCTGCTTTTAGTTCAAAGTCTGAAAGACATCATTGGGACTGTGACATTTATAATAATAGGACAGAAAATTTTAAATTGTGATCATCTTCTCAAGAAAGTTTGGTAGGAAGGCTAGGTTAATTTGCCGAACAGAAAACAGTGCTTTCATGTGTAGTATCATCATATAATAAATAGAACTGACATACCAGAGAAAAACTTCAGGGTCTAATATAAATTGCTAAGAAATGTTTACCTTAGGCAGTCAGAAACATCAAAAAGAAAGGAAAATTCTTTTTTTTTTTTTTTAATTAAAACTTAAAAAAAAAAAAAAGAGACAGGTTCTCACTATGTTGCCCAGGCTGACTCAAACTCCTGGCCTCAAGGGATCATCCACCTCAGCCTCCCAAAGTGCTAGAATTAGAGGCCTGAGCCACTGCACCTGGCCAGAAGGAAAAATTCTAAGGCAAATACCCAAGTTCTAATCTGAACAAATGGCCAACTCCCTGTAAGAACTAATGCTCTAATAATTACAGTCTACTTGGGAGATACAAGAACACTCATTTTCTTTCTTTTTTTTTTTTTTTGAGACAGAGTCTCGCTGTCGCCTAGGCTGGAGTACAGTGGCACAATTGCAGCTCACTGCCTCCCAGGTTCAAGCAATTCTCCTGCCTTAGCCTCCCAAGTAGCTGAGATTACAGGTGTGCACCACCACGCCTGGCTAACATTTTTATTTTTAGTAGAGGCAAGATTTCATCATGTTGGCCAGGCTGGTCTCAAACTCCTGACCTCAAATGATCCACCCACCTCAGCCTCCCAAAGTGCTGGGATTACAGGCGTGAGCCACCGCACCCTGCCAAACACTCATTTTCTTGTTGGACACCCTGATACATCCTTCCCTACTCAACCTCTCCACACCCACAGTAGCCACTCACAATGGTAGAGCACTTAACATTTTAAAATGTCTACTATCTGTTGTGATCCTGTGAGACAAGCAAGCTAATTCACAGATAGGAAACTAAAAGATTAAAAGTTGAATAACTAGCTGATACTAGTTATTCAGCTAAAAGTTGAACTACTAGCTGAACACTAGTTATTCAGCTGAAAGTTGAACTTTTAAATGTCCTGACCAAGGACCCGCAGGAGTAGATGGAGACTCTGATGGCAAATCTCAAACTCCTCACTCCAAATGTCATCAAGAGTTTAACCCCAGGCACAGTAAAACCAAGCAAGCCAAGTAGGAAGCAAGGCTTACTTGGATGGAACTACAGCTCCATGTGAGTATTGTGGGAACACAGTGACAAGAGATGACAGGACTACTTTACAAATCACTAAATTCTTGAGAATTAGTAACTATTAAAGTTGAAACAATTCAGTTCTACATAGTAATTATCCAGATTTTAGAGTCCTCATCCTAGTGAGGAGACAAGCATACACATAACTGCAAAGTAAAGGTGAGAGATGCTCTAAAACAAAGGAGGATGAGTACATAAAGGTTACACAAAAGCTGCGTTTTGAAAGGCAAGCTAGAGTTCAATGGGTATAAAGTGAATGAAACACATTTGAGACAGAGGGAACAGCATGTGTTGAGGCACAATTATTGGCTTTTGGGTCTCTCCCCTACTCCAACTATGGTCTGTAAGATCATCTTGGAACAGAAAAATCCTTGTCTCTCTCAGCATTTTGAGACAGAGTTTCGTTCTTGTCTCAGAGGCTGGCATAATCTCAGCTCATTGCAACCTCCGCCTCCCGGGTTCAAGTGATTCTCCTGCCTCAGCCTCTCCAGTAGCTAGGATTACAGGCATGTGTCATCACGCCTGGCTAATTTTTGTATTTTTAGTAGAGACAGGGCTTTACCATATTGGCCAGGCTGGTCTCAAACTCCTGACCTCAGGTGATCTGCCTGCCTCAGCCTCCCAAAGTGCTGGGATTACAGGCATGAGCCACTGCGTCCAGCCTCTTTTGACATTTTAGTCACCGGAAAGGACCATCTCCCACTGTAATCTAATAAACCACCATGTAGCTTTAGATGTGTGGAATTTTGTTAGTATGATCTGATCGCTGGAAGACAGATCACAATTTAAAAACACTAACAGAATTGAGTTTCTGGACCATCATGATAACACCAAGGTGGTGGGCGGGCCTAGGTGGTGAATGGACAAAATAAGGCCATCCCTGCAAGACAACCCCCAAGCAGCTAGCTGGTCACTCTCCTCTCATACTACAACATTAAGTCTAAACCAGTGATTTCCGAATACAGGAACTGGACACATCAAAACGATGCAGGGAACTTTAAAAATAAAACACAGATTTTGATTCCTACCCTTGCAAATTCTGATTTGTTACTTGTTGAGGAGCTTGGGAATCTCTTCAGAGTTCCCTAAGGGATTCTCAAGTCCAACCAGGGTGCAGAATCACTGCTTTACATCCTGACAAGACAACTTATAATCAAAGGTCCCCCACTGGGTTCTTTTTTAGGATAGTGTACAAAGGGATTTGCTGCTAAACAGTAAGAAAAAGAAGAAACTGAAGCATTAATCACTATTGTGATGAACCACTTACTTGAAAGTGTTTAAAGATTAATTCAGGATTGAAGTACAACTGAAAAGGTGTGATCAATTCCAACTGCTGAAATAGAAAAAGAGCTTCTTAAAGCAAATCAACCAAGAGACAAAATTTCATCATTTACAACAAAGGATTAGTAGGTCTAGCAATTTCCAACTCTCGGTCAATTAGACTGATTTCCTTTAAGCCTTTCTTCTTAGGCCAGAGGAAGAGGTTGATAAAGAATTCTCTAGAATTGGTAGAATTCTTTGTACCCTCAATACCTAACACAAAAAAAGTTTGTTTTATGTTGCAATAGTTGAGGCTGACATGAAGAAATGAGGCAGACAGGTGGTGATATTTTAGACACAAGACAAATAAAAACAGCTGCTATGAATCTACCCACCACATGGGCACCACCTGAAACAGCCGTGTGAAACAACAAAACTCACTTGAAATAATGGAGACTCGAGACCCTGCCACCGTTAGGGCTGGGTACCTCCAGCTAGCCCCTTGTTACCCAGAGACCCTCTTTATTATAAGCCATTCCCCTCTGGACAGTTTCCACCTTGCTTTCCTCATTCCTGTTTCTTTATAAAACGGACCTTCCTCTCACTAGTCACCATGGTACCACCTGGCCATTGGCAGAGCTCTCGGACACATTTCTCGGGTGGGAGGCTCCCGCAACCCTAACCCGGTATAGGTCCGGCCCTCATCTCTTAGAAACTGACCTGACCCCCCATGAAGCAGCACTCCCTTCTCAGGTCACTGGATAAGCATTCTCGGCGCCAACTCGAACCCCAGAGTAATGCCTGTACGTCTCCACCCATCCCCGGGACCAGCCCCTCTGGGCCTCCCCGAAGCCCAAACCCAGTTTCCTGAAGACCCAATCATATCCAGCCCAGATAATGAGAAGGTGGCACTGCAGCTGCTCACCACGGCGGCGGTGGTGAGGACGCAGGCCGTGGTGTAGGCGCGGCTGACCGGTGGGATCTGCAGGTACTCCAGCCGCAGGCTCTGGTACGCCATCTTCCCCACCGTCGCCTGCCCCCCACCACCCAGCACTTCCCCTTCCGCCAGCAGGCCCCGGCGGCTGGGCGGGCCCAAAGGCCTCCCCCGCGCCCGCTTTGGCGTTCGCGCGGCTGCCCAATCAACGCCAAGCAATCGGCAGCCGCCAATCCGTAGAGACTTAAGGAAGGCACATCCGCCAATCACGAGTTGCGTCGCCACCGCCCCCCAGCGCCCCATCTCCCCATCCTGGCTTCTCCACCAGCCAACGTCCGGGAAAAGCGAGTAAGTACAGGTTCCTTCTGCCAATCCCCGCCGGCCACAGCTAACTTTCCCGCCCGGCCCCTTTCTGTCATAATTGAGGTGTCCCCAACCAGCCAATCAGGAACGCGAGAGTATCCCGCGTTTACTTTTGCTCGCCGAGGCGCGTATCAGTCGGAATTTTGGGGAGCCAACCGCGCCGTCTGTCCCTGGCAAGCCAGCGGCGGTTTAAAGGAGGTGGCGGGAAGCCTGTGTGTGCTCGAATTCGTGACCCTCATAGTCGCTCCGGTAAGTACTGCGGGGCAGCATTTTCTCTGAGGAGAAGGGGGGACGGAAGAGACTGGCTTAGGCGGCATCGCGAGGGAGCGCGGCGGCCTGTGGGTCGGCCTTACAGCGGGCTCCGACCTGAAGGTCCCAGCATGCAGCGCGGGCTCGGAGCCCGACGGAAGGCGGGAGCCGGCCGGAAGTTCCGGCGCTCTGGCGTCTGGGTCCTGTCCAGCGCTGGGTCTTAGCTCGACTCAGTGAGATGGTCTGGGCACCTCTGCGTTGAATCGGCAAATACTGATCAAGCCGCATTTATTCTGCCTTCAGGAACTCTAGCAGAGAAGATGAGGCGGTAGAAGTTTATCAGTCAGTGCCCGAAGAGAGGTCCTGATGGGAATTCAAAGGAAGGAGTTAATCAAGGAAGTGTATTTTTTGTTGTTGTTAGAGATGGCGCACATCTGTAATCCCAGCTACTTGGGAGGCTGAGCTAAGAGGATCACTTGAACTTAGGAGGCCGAGGTTGTAGTGAGCCGAGATCATACCACTGCACTCCAACCTGGGCGAAAAGAGTGAGACTTTGTCCCAAAAAACAAAAACAAAAATAACAACAACAAGAAAATTAGCCAGGCATGGTGGCCTGCACCTGTAGTCCTGGCTACTTGGGAGGCTGAGGTGGGAGGATTGCTTGGACCCAGGAGGTTGAGGCTGCAGTGATCGGTGATCGTGCCACTGCACTCCGGCCTGGGTGACAGAGCCAGAACATGTCTCACACACAAAAAAAGAAAAACAAAGAAATCCTACCTTACATATACGGCCAAACAATTATAACCACTCTATATTTAGCCATTACAAACTTAAATTTTTATTTTATTTTATTTTATTTTTTGAGACGGAGTCTCGCTCTGCTGCCCAGGCTGGGGTGCAGGCGCGCGATCTCGACTCACTGCAACCTCCGCCTCGGGTTCCAGTGATTCTCCTGCCTCAGCCTCCCGAGTAGCTGGGATCACATGTGCCCACCACCACGCCTGGCTAATTTTTGTATTTCTAGTAGAGATAGGGTTTTGCCGTGTTGGCCAGGCTGGTCTCGAACTCCTGACCTCAAGTGATCCGTCCATCTCAGCCTCCTAAAGTGGTGAGATTACAGGCATGAGCTATCGTGCTCGGCCTACGAACATAAATTCTTAAGATTAGCTGCATCTTCCCATAAGAAGATTTGACTGTACTGCTTATTGCAAATTATTTCATAAAGTGCATCCTAAATTCACCTGATAATTGAGGTAGCAGTTTGTTTTAGCTAATTGCCTTTATCTGAATAATAAAACTTCTCTTATTTCTATGAAAAGCATATCATTTCATCTCAGAAAAAGATGCCTAAGTTGAATTCCCACAATGGCAAGGAGATAGATGTTATTTTCCTAGATGTTTATATTTGAGAGGAATTACTTGCAGACCCTTGAAAAAACATGTCAGGGTTATAAAGCTGACAAGGGACTTACTCATCTTCTAGTTGGGGTTTTTTCAGATGGCTTGGCTGGAGAACAAGCAAATTGAGGACATCGGCAATGGAGTGATCAAAATGATAGATCATGAAGCCTAAAATGAATAAGGAAAGAAAAGAAGTGGGAGAGGCTGAGAACAGAAAGAGGGTGGAGGGGCTGTAAATCTTGAAGATTAGGGTATAATGTGAGTATATAAGAATTGGAAGAATTTTATAGGGGGCGGTAGTCAAAAAGTAGAAGCAATTTGGAAGAGTGGTTACAAATATCAAGAGCCAGGTGGCTAAAAGGTGGAGCTATAGGTCATTGAAGCTCAAGAAACTGAGTCTCTAGGGCATTGGTTAAGTCATCTGTCTAGACTTCAAAGTTGTCTAGGATGGTAATTCAGAAGACTGTGATCTGTGCCAAAGTCACAGGTAAGGGAAGTGAACAATGAGGAGGGGAAAAGGGAGGGTATAGGCTGATAGAAGGAGCCTCAGAGAGGCAAAAGTTTATATCCTGTTGTGGAAGTGATGTCAGGTATAAAGGAACACAAACTCCTTATTTTTTATTTATTTGCTGCTTTGTTTGCTATCTGTAATGTGATTTGTTATCCTGCAGAAGATTTTTTTTTCCAAATGAATTATTTCCTTTTTACATTTGCAGGTTTTTCACACCTGAAAATAACATAGCAAGGTAAGTCAAGATGTCTGTGGATCCAATGACCTATGAGGCCCAGTTCTTTGGCTTCACGCCACAAACGTGCATGCTTCGGATCTACATTGCATTTCAAGACTACCTATTTGAAGTGATGCAGGCCGTTGAACAGGTTATTCTGAAGAAGCTGGATGGCATCCCAGACTGTGACATTAGCCCAGTGCAGATTCGCAAATGCACAGAGAAGTTTCTTTGCTTCATGAAAGGACATTTTGATAACCTTTTTAGCAAAATGGAGCAACTATTTTTGCAGCTGATTTTACATATTCCCTCAAACATCTTGCTTCCTGAAGATAAATGTAAGGAGACACCTTATAGTGAGGAAGATTTTCAGCATCTCCAGAAAGAAATTGAACAGTTACAGGAGAAGTACAAGACCGAATTAGGTACTAAGCAGGCCCTTCTTGCAGAATTAGAAGAGCAAAAAATTGTTCAGGCCAAACTCAAACAGACGTTGACTTTCTTTGATGAGCTTCAAAATGTTGGCAGAGATCATGGGACTAGTGATTTTAGGGAGAGTTTAGTGTCCCTGGTTCAGAACTCCAGAAAACTACAGAACATTAGAGACAGTGTGGAAAAGGAATCGAAACGACTGAAAATATCTTAATTGCTCAGTAGTCAAAAGGAGGAGCCTGTCAAAAAGTAGAATCATAAGGAATTTATACCAATGACTGTTCAAGCCAACCATACTTTTTATTAGATTTGCTTTGTCAACTCTTTCTTGTATTCTGTGTCTTCCTCTTTTTTGGTCCACTTTCCTGAGGTATATGTGTACTACTTTGAACTAGGCTGCAGCATCTGTTCCTTAGAGTCTTCTAATAAGTGGGAAGGGATCAAACGAAGAAGCCATGGCCAGTTAAAGATATTTGCAGAGTTATACCTTGGTCATAAGTCCTTTGTGACCTTGATGATTTTGACTCACTCTTTGGATGAGACTAGATGAGAAAAGGATTAAATGGGTGGCTCCTTTAGTAGTAGTATTTTTGAGGCAAGGCCCCCTTCTATCACCCAGGTTATAGTAGAGTTCAGTGGCACAGTCTTGGCTCACTGCAACCTCTGTGTCCCGGGCTCAAGTGATGCTCCTGCCTCAGCCTCCCAAGTAGCTAGGACCACAGGTGCGTGTCACCATGCTTTGCTAATTTTTTTGCAGAAACGAGGCCTCACTATATTGCCCAGGCTGAGTGGCTTTTTTATTAACCAGTCATTACACTGCGGGACAGCCAACAGAGAGTACTTGCTCTCACCCTGTAAATTTTCTTACATCAGGGAGTCAATATGTAGTGGAAAGAAGCATGTAGCAAAAATTTAATAAAAAAGAAATTGGTTTATTTCCAAAATAAATCTCCTGACAAAAATCCTGGTGATGTTAAGCAATTGACTGTCTTAGAGTCCGGCTGGAGAAGACCTTACACAAAAAAAGAGAACCCACTGTAACAGAGAAGGAAGCATGTAGCATACTCAGTAGTGAAATTTAATTTTACTGACTGTTAGGTATCTATGCCAATTTATTTTCATACTTCAGTTGGTTTTGGAATCTGCTTTATACCTAATATATAATTATTTATTCATACTTACAAGCATCAAATATGTAATTCCCTCAGTGGGAAATTTGTGTTTAAACTCAATGGAATCTAATGTTTCTTTATGTCATTAGTCCCTGTAAAATGGTAGGTCACCCAAGGAAAGGGGAGAAATAGCAATGGCCGCTCCTAAGGTGTTGCTTGCCCTCCATGTCTTCCTAAAGAGCAGAACTTGGAGTTTCTCCTTTATGTAGAGAATAAGTAACTTAGGGTGTATTTGCAATGAAATATTCATAGATACTGAAAGCTTGTGTTTACATGAAATATGTTTATTATCAAGAAGTCTTTTTTCCAATTCTGTACATTAAATATATGTGTTTTAAACTGTTTGGTTTTTATTTTTTGCTATCTATAATGCCATAGTATATTTCTTTCCAGTATGACTTTTTACTCATTTGAAAACCCTGTCCTTTTCACATTTGTAACTTACTCAAAATCTGTAGTGGGTTGAACAGTGATCCCTCAAAAGATAGGTCCATGTCCTAATTCCTGGAACCTGTGAATGTTGTCTTACTCAGAAAAAGGGTCTTTGCAGGTATAATTAAGGATATGGAGATAAGGAGATCATCCTGCGTTATTTGGATGGACCCTAAATCCAGTGAAAAGTGTCCTTAGAAAGGCAGAGGGAGATTTCAAACAAAAGGAGGAGGTATTACCACTTCAAAGGCAGGTTGGGGCCAGGCGCAGTGGCTCACACCTGTAATCCCAGCACTTTGGGAGGCCTAGCTGGGCAGATCACTTGAGGTCAGGAGTTCAAGACCAGCCTGGCCAGCATGGTGAAACCCTGTCTCTACCAAAAATATAAAAAATTAGCCAGGTGTGGTAGCGTATGCGTGTAATCCCAGCTACTCGGGAGCCTGAGGCAGGAGAATCGCTTGAACCCGGGAGGCGGAGGTTGCAGTGAGCGGAGATATCACCACTGCACTCCAGCCTGGTGACAGAACAAGACTCCATCTCAAAAAAAAAAAAAAGTTTGGAGTAATGCAGCCCCCACAAGCTGGAAGAGGCAAAGAAGAGAGTCTCCCGTAGAGCCAACAGGTGGATTGCATTTCTGGCTTCCGGAACTGTGAGAGAATGTATTTCTGTTGTTTTAAGTCATCAGTTTGTTACAGCGGTCACAGGAAACAATGTACCTATTAGTAGCCATGTTAGTGAAATCAGAATATTGAGATGTTCATGAGGATATAAGCTATCTATTAAGGAAACAACTGCTGAGGCCTTGTCATTATTACATGCAGTAATATGGTTCATCTTAATACAGTGAAGTATGGTCATGACCTGGATAGAAGGGTGAAATCCAGTGTTTGAACTCAGGGATCCATTTCGTGTTGAGTACATGCTTAATAGCTGCTGGACATTACTGTTGCTGTTTGTCATGGTGGTGTCTCTGCGGAAATAATATAGTTGGCCTTATTGTCCTTCAGTAAGTAAATTCTCCCTTCAGAAAGTTACGAATGAATCAGAACTATATACAGCTGGTTACCCATTGTCTGCTTCCCTGGATTGCAGTGTTGTTTTAACATGTGAAAATGCATCAATAGAACAGAATAAATAGAACCACAATAGAATAAAGGATAAAAATTGTCCCATCTCCCATCCAGCATCAATCACCCAATTTCTCACTCTTCCCCCCACCCCAATACTAGGTCCTGTTGTTCTGTAATACCAAACTGTCCCTGGTTTTATTTATTCTCTACTGTCATGCCTATTCACCACTACATAATGGATGTAAATGCAAACAAACAAACAAACAAACAAAAACATGGTGCAGTGGCTCACGCCTGTAATGCCAGCACTTTGGGAGGCTGAGGCAGGCAGATTGCCTGAGCTCAGGAATTCAAGACTAGTCTGGGCAACATGGTGAAACCCTATCCCTACTAAAATACAAAAATTAGCCAGGTGTGGTGGCGTGCTTCTGTAATTCCAGCTACTTGGTGTTAGGCAGGAATCTAGACCCAACATGGCGGCGTTACCCGGTGTAGCAGGCCTTTTGTTAAAGACTCCCTTCACCCTTGTACACACCCGCAGACTTACATGCGTCAGAGTTCTGGCTGGGCAACCACACTCCCCCATGACCTGCAGCTCACCTGCATTCCACAAGTTCGTAAACAGCAGTTTCGGTTGACAGTTTCCAAAGACCCCTTCCTCATGACCCTTAACTCCTGCCCTAGTAGTTTCAAGACCCCCCAGGCCCTGTTTGCACAACCAGCTTCCCTACCTCTCAGGCTATAAAAAGCCCCTACCCTCCTCCCTCAGCGCGACTTCCTCGGCCCGCACCTTTGGACCGAGGACCTCGCCCGCAAGCCCTAATAAAAGGCTATTCTCACTGCCATTTGCCTTATGTCTTCGTTCCCGGTTCATTGAACTGTACACTTTAAATGAATTAGTTGTGAGTTATATGAATTATGTCTTAATATAGCTGGTAAAAATAAGAATACACACTCCAGAAACAATGCCTAGATTCAAAATCTTGCTCCATTGCTGTGACCTTGGGCAAATCATTTCACCTATGCCTGTTTCCTCATCTGCCAAATGGGAAGAATAATAGAACCTACCTCATAGGGTTGTGAGCATTCAACGATCTCATGCTATATAAAATACTAAGCCTGCCACCTGGTAAGTTCCATCATTAACAAAGTGAGCTCCATGAAGGCAAGGGTTGTCTCTGTTTTCCTGATAATTATCTCCAGTGCTTGGACCCTAACAAGCAATGACATAGTTATAAAATTAATCGGGCCGGCCACAGTGGCTCATGCCTGTAATCCTAGCACTTTAGGAGGCTGAAGAAGGT
The DNA here is from genome assembly GCF_002776525.5 of Piliocolobus tephrosceles. Lineage (NCBI taxonomy): Eukaryota > Metazoa > Chordata > Mammalia > Primates > Cercopithecidae > Piliocolobus > Piliocolobus tephrosceles. The sequence goes on from NC_045449.1 coordinate 5,275,213, forward strand.
GGATCACCTGAAGTTGGGAGTTTGAGACCAGCCTGAGCAACATGGAGAAACCCCATCTCTACTAAAAAAAAATACAAAATTAGTCGGGCATGGTGGTGCATACCTGTAATCCCAGCTACTCCGGAGGCTGAGGCAGGAGAATCACTTGAACCTGGGAGGTGGAGGCGGAGGTTGCGGTGAGCCGAGATGGCACCATTGCACTCCAGCCTGGGCAACAGAGCAAGACTCTGTCTCAAAAGAAAAAAAAACAACAACAAAACAAATTAATCCATTTTCCCAGTATCAGTTTCTACTGTTTCAAATAGCTAAATTTCAACTGTTTCTCAACAACTTAAACTTACTACTGTTCCATGATATTCAGAAACCACTGCTTACTTCACCGTCACCATATATTTACCTATGACTGACAACCCAAATTACCCAAAACAGTTGACTTTGCCTTCATCCTTTGTGACTTACCAAAAGTCAGTTTACTGGATATCTGATACTTTTACCTGCCTAGCATGCGTGACCCTTCAGTTTTCCTCTGGGAACTATTCCTTTCCTATTGCATGCTATTTTCACGGGATTGCCTATTAAGATGACTCTTCTGCCTTTTAGCCAAAGATGGGCATGTGACTCCAGCCAGGCTAATAAGACTCTAGCATTTGATTCTTGAGCAGCAAGGCACAAGGACACCAAAAATGGGTCCTTGTTTGGTTTTTCGTTTTGTTTTATTTGGAGATGGGGTCTCTGCCATGTTGCCTAGCTGGTTTCAAATGTCTGGCCTCAAGGGATCCTCCTGCATCCGTCTCTCAAGTAACTGGGACTACAGGTGTGCACCACTGCACCTGGCTTGGGGGCCCATTTGTTTTTATGGTCTAAAAGGCTGTGTATACTACGCAGACAGGGAAAGACTTGATATTTTGGACAAAGGAAACTCTTACTGGACGCCCAGAAATTGGAGGGCAGTTGCAAGCTCAATACAGGTAAGCAGTAACAGTGAAATTAGGTGGGCAGTAGAGAGACACGTGATCACATATTCCTGGGATACCTAAACTATAACTCAAACTATATAAGAGGAAAATTGGCCAGCTTAGATGCATGATGACACTAAAAGTACACACTTATTGTGTGTACACATTGAAGTGTACAAATTAAGTGTACACTTAATACTTAGTGAGTGTTAAGTAGTATCTCATTGTATAGATGATGTGAGAGTAAAGGAAATTTAATATTGATTAGAAAATACAGGCCAGGTACTGGAGCTCTATGGAACCAGGAATTTGAAGGAGAGTGAAATCGGGAGAAGCATGGGGAAGAGAGACGGGCTGATAGGAGAGAATATGGGGGTATAGAAAGAAAATGAATTTGGGGGCTGGAGTGAGTTTAATATTGGAGACAGCAGGGATGGGGTGAATGTCAAGGAAGATTGGAGTACAATATTGAGACAATAATCAAGTATGTGGGGAACAATGCAATGAATACTAAAGTAAGGGGATCAAATGGGGCTGGATATTTAGGAGAATATTGAAGCCAATATTAAGATTGTAGAGGCAATAGGATCTAATAACAGTATAGTCATGGGAACCAGGTATTGGAATTTGGGGTAGAAAATGGAGGCCCAGACTGGGCACAGTGGCTCACACCTGTAATCCCAGCACTTTAGGAGGCTGAGGCGGGTGGATCGCTTGAGGCAGAAGTTCAAGACCAGCCTGGCCAACATGGTGAAATCCTGTCTCTACTAAAAATACAAAAAAAGTTAGCCGGGCGTGGCGGCATATATCTGTAATGCCAGCTACTCGGGAGGCTGAGGCAGGAGAATTGTTTGAACCCAGTAGGCAGAGGTTGCAGTGAGCCAAGATCAGGCCACTGCATTCCAGCCTGGGGCACAGAGTGAGTCTCAGTCTCAAAAAAAAAAAAAAAAAAAATTAGCTGGGCATGGTGGCACGCACCTGTAGTCCCAGGTAGTTGGGAGGCTGAGGCATGAGAATCACTTGAACCTGGGAGGTGGACGTTGCAGTGAGCCGGCCACTGCACCACAGAGAGAGACTCCGTCTCAAAAAAAAAAAAGAAAATGGAGGCCCAGATTTGTTGGCACAAAAAGGGCCATGATATTGTGGAACAGTGATCGAATGTTGAGGAACAGTGAACTTTGGTTTTGGAAAGAGAGAGACGAGTCTACTGTCAGGAGATTGGCTGAGGAATGGAAGCTGGGGGATCATATCCTGAGTAGTCGCTGAGAGACTATATGAGAGATAACAGGGGATGTGTGAAAGGGAGACATTGAGATCAAATGTTTGGAGAGCACTAGGCTGTATGTTGGGAGTCCGTGAGTACTTAATACTTAGAGATAGCAGAAGATCGAATATTCAAGATTGAAAGCTGGAAACCAGTGAGGGATAAATATTGTGGTCCTTTGGAGACATAATTTTTTTTTTCTTTTTTTGAGACAGAGTCTTGCTCAGTCACCCAGGCTGGAGTACTGTGGTGCGATCTCCGCTCACTGCAAGCTCCACCTCCCGGGTTCACACCATTCTTCTGCCTCAGCCTCCCGAGTAGCTGGGACTACAGGCGCCGGTCACCACGCCCGGCTAATTTTTTTATTTTTATTTTTATTTTTAGTAGAGACGGGGTTTCACCATGTTAGCTAGGATGGTTTCAATCTCTTGACCTCGTGATCCACGGCGCCCGGCCTGGAGACGTAATTTTGGGAAATAGTGCCACCGATTGCTGTGGGGAAATTGTTGTAGTAAAGTGTGATTGTAAAGCACAGGCTGACATTGGGGAACAGTGGATGTCATACTTGTGGCGCTGAAATAAGTGTCCGGGGACAAGATATCAAGGCACAGAGTGATATGGGATTATGGGAAGTCAGAACTGAGAAATGGCAAGGCCCTGATATTGGAAAACAGGGAGTTTGTAAAGACCCACGGGGCAAATTCCAGAGCTTAGCTGGGGGACTGTACTTGGTCTTCGTAAAGGAAGCAAGTGGAGACTAAATACTGAGGGGCAGTAGGTAATGCCACAATGGGATAGTGGCTGATCTGCCATAAAAGGATGGTAGACTCGGATACTGGCATGTTGTGAGGACCTGATGTGGAGAAAGATGCCATCGAAGGGCCTTGTAGCTATTCAGTGGAGGGAGAGGCTATATTTTGGAATACTGGGTCATGGGGTTAAGTCTGTTTTGGAGGGACAGTAGGGAATGCTGTGGAGCAGACTAGGAAGTTGGGCAGGGTCCACTGCAGAGCTGGAAATTAATGGAGAACTGAATATAGAGGAGACTGAAAAAGAGATAATTTATTCCATCAGAGGTATCACAATTACAGATTACAGACATTTGCAAGTAAACACTATGCAGGGTTAGAGCGCTGCGTTTTGACATTGAACATTCATGAGTAAACAGAGATGGCCGGTGGGTAAATATCTTGCCAAGGTGGTTTCTGGTATTAAGCCTTTTGAGTCTAAGATGACAAACCCCTAGGGGTCACGTGGTTTTCCCGCACTAACTCTTGTCAATGACAAATCCCTCAGCCCCTTTTGTCTTGGGTGCCACAGCTCCAGAAAGGCTCCGGGCCAGAACGAAGCCATTCTAGAGTCCCCAAGGACAGCCCTCCCGTGGACCCCGGCTAGGGCCCCAGAGTCTCGTCCTGAGGAGTGCGCCAGCTCTGGGCCTACGTCCCAGTGGGGTTTGCAGCCACAGGTCCCGCGAGTCCTGGACACTTCCAGGGCGTGGTCTCCTGGTAAGACACCTCCTCCGGCTCCTCCACGCAGCGACAACAAAGTCTAAGGCAGGAAAAACGCACAGTCGTGGTCAGCCAGAGCCCCTGGGGGCGCAGCACGAAACCCCGAGGAACGCCACTTACCGAGTCCCGCCCTCCAGCTACGCCTGCTGCGCAGTCTTGTCCTCTCTCGGCCGCGCCAACTCCGGGGCACAGCTGGCTCCTCCTGGGGGCGATGCAGCATCACAGGGCTCCGGCCCAGCCCGGGCCAGGGCGCCGACCCTCCCCGCGGGACCCTCTCTAGAAGGCCGCGGGTCTGGGTCTGGCTCATCCCTTAAAGAATCCAAGGTTGGGCGCACTCTGAGCTCCCCAAACACAAAATGATGGGCTCCCTGCACGTGCCCCCGCGTCACAGAGTGGTAGGGGTCCAGCGACATTCTCCTAATTAAAAACGGGGTTCAATCACACCCCAGAATTCTAAACGCCCCCACCCCTAACCTGCAGGTGCAAACGGCACCCTTATTTCATTGCCGGCAGCTACTTTGTACTTTCCTACTGATAGACAAAGATAGTGACAACAAAGAAGGAAAGAAACAAGCATCGAAAGCTACATGAAGGGGGTGTGTTCCAAAACACAGAATGCCGAGCCCTGTTTTCCCTTTCCCTCCCCGCTCGGTCCTGCGCCCACCCCGTCCCGCGCTGGCCACTCAGGCAAGCTGTAAATGGATATAGGTAAAGATGCAGGAGGTGATCGAGAAGGCGATGGCTGCGTAGATGAAGATGGAGAGGTGCGGAAAATGGTCGAGATAGCAGCCCTCGACCAGTGGAGGCGCCTCCTCCTTGGGCTGGGGGCGCGATGCGGCCTTCGGGGGCTGCCCGGCGCGGCCCCCCTGCGCTCTCCCGCCCGCGCGCCGACCAGCCTTCTTGCCCGCGGCCGATGCGGACCTGGGCGCGCGGGCAGCGGGAGGGTCTTCCGGGGGAGGCTTGTCAAACAGGCCTTCGGATTCGGGGTCCGGGCGAATCTGCTCGGGACCCCAGGGTCTGCGCTGAAAGAGTCCGTCAGCCATGGGCAGGATCGCGGGTAGGTGGGTCAGCTGGGTCTGGGTCGGAGCGCAGTGGGCGGTGGTCTGGGCTGCGGCTGTATTTCTACAGCCCCGGGTGGGGGCGGAGCCAGAGGGGCAGGGGGCCTCTGCAGGGTCCGCCGGGCCTCTCAGCGGAGGCGCCGCTTCTCCTGGCTCCTCCTTCCGCCCCCAGCCTGTTGCAGAGGCTGGCTCGCTGGGTTCCAGCTCCCCGGCCTGCGGCTCGGCAGTCTTTGCGCAGCAAGGTTTGTCTCCATGGCAACCAGACTGGCGGCGCAAGGGGGACCCCGGGGCACGAGCAGGCTTGGCACCTAAGAAGCCGAAATGCAACCAGCCATGTTCTCAGCTGCGTGGGGAGCTTCCCCAGGGCATATTTCTCCTTTTAAAAGAAATATTTATTGTGTGGTCTGTTTTAAATTTTAATCTTAATACGTGAAAAAGCTAACACATCATCTTTGTAGAAAACTAGAAATTGAGAACACAGTATAGGCAAAATCAGTGTAAAATAAAGCCTCCCACAATCCCAAGGTCCAGAGATAATACAGCTAAAGAATTGGTGCATTTCTCTGCCTTCTTCCTTTTTTCTTTGTCTCTCCATCTACATCTGTATCTGTACAACCTGTTTTCTCTTCTTGCTCTTCACCCACAAAAGCAGGACTCCAGCCTTTTGAGCATCTCACATATGATTAAGAACAAATCCTTCAAAGACCCGCCTCACCTAAGCCCATTTCTCAGACCCACCTGGGGTCTACTCAGGCCTCCTTGTCATCCACCAAGCCCTCTCTGGCTTCACTGGTACTGCCACAGGCTGCTGCGCACTAGCATCTCCTGGCGTCTCTGTTGCACCTGAGGTTCCAAGGCCGGCTGGTGTTCCCTCCTGGAATGGAGGGAGAACAATCACTTGGATTTATTTGAGTCCCAGTAGATTGGAGGGGTCCGCTGGCCGGCTTTGTTAGTTGCAGCAAATCCAAACTGTATCAGAGAACTCCCTGCCTCCTGCAAGTGAAAGGCTGGGGGTGAACCAAGGTCAGGGTGCTGAAACACTGTAACCAGGGTGCTGTCCCTCTCTATCTTACAGCATTGCCAGCGACTTCTTGCATGGCCAGAGCCTACTAGGTAGTGGTAGGTACTCAGATTTTTGCTGCATGAATGATGGAGTGAATAATGGCAGCAGCAAACTCTGGTTCTCACAGCTTAACCCCCTTAGCTAAAAGGGCTTCCAGTTGGCTGGATGAGGAGAAGATGGAACCCTCATCCATGATCCTGGGAATGTAAAATGGTGCAGTTCCTTTTTTTTTTTTTTTTTTTTTGAGACTGAGTCTTGCTCTGTTGTCCAGGCTGGAGTACAGCTGAGCAATCTCGGCTCACTGCAACCTCCGCCTCCCGGGTTCAAGCAATTCTGCTGCCTCAGCCTCTGAGTAGCTGGGATTACATGCGCACACCAAAACGCCTGGCTAATTTTTGGTGTTTGTAGTAGAGACAGGGTTTCACCACATTGGCCAGGCTGGTCTCAAACTTCCTGACCTCAAGTGATCCACCTGCCTCGGCCTCCCAAAGTGCTAGGATTACTGGCATGAGCCACTGTGCCCAGCCGGATGGAAGTATATGAAGGGTGAAATGGAAAGGTATGGAGGGTGGAATGGAAGGATGGTTTAGGTGGAGTGAAAGAATGTGAAGAATGGAATGGAAGGTTACAAAAGGCAGAATGGAAGGACATGGAAGGACCAGAGTTTGAAAAGTGAAATGGGAGGATGTTTAGGGTGGAATGGAAGAGCTTGAAGGATGTCATGGAGGGGTGTGAGGGGTGGAATTGAAGGGTGTGAAGGGTGAAATGGGAGTATGCTTAGGGTGGAATGGAAGATGTGAAGAGAGAAACAGAAGGACATGTAGTGGACTGGAAGAGTGTCAAGGATGGAATACAAAGTGTGTAAGGTGGAGTGGAACAATATGAAGGTTGTGGTTTTTTTTTTTTTTTTTTTTTTTGAGACGGAGTCTTGCTCTGTCACCCAGGCTGGAGTGCAGTGGCCAGATCTCAGCTCACTGCAAGCTCCACCTCCCGGGTTTATGCCATTCTCCTGCCTCAGCCTCCCGAGTAGCTGGGACTACAGGCGCCCGCCACTTCGCCCGGCTAGTTTTTTGTATTTTTAGTAGAGACGGGGTTTCACCGTGTTAGCCAGGATGGTCTCGATCTCCTGACCTCGAGATCCGCCCGTCTCGGCCTCCCAAAGTGCTGGGATTACAGGCTTGAGCCACTGTGCCCGGCCAGAAGGTTGTAATGAAATGGTGTGAACAATGGAATGGAAGGGTAGGAAGGGTGAAATGGAATTGTGGGATGGATGAATGGAAGGGTGTGAGGCTAGAATGAAAGGGTGTGTAGGGTGTAATGGGAGGATTTTCAGGGTGGAATGGAAGGGTGTGTAGAGTGGGATGGAAGAGCTTTATGTAAGGCTGTCACATTGAGAAAGTCACCCAAACCGACCTATGAGGTTTAAGTGGGAGTAGGTAGTGGGGAAGTCTCAGTAACCAAGAGGGTCTGGGGCAGAACCATGCAAAGGCTTACTGGGGCGGAGCTGGGTGTAAGTGAGGAGTGCAGGTGTTAAAAATGCTTTAGTAACTGCAGGGCCTTTTGCATATTGAGAAGATGTGAGGCTAAATCCGGAGCTCAGACAGCAGAGGCCCAGGTGTCTCTAGGATACCTTGTTATTTTTTAGCTGGTATACCTGTACAGAAATGAATATACTGCAAAACAGTGCTGGTCCCAGCCCAGGTGACCCCTGGGGGCTCTATCTGTCAGGTATTGAGAGAGCTTGGCTTACTCCATGGCCTCACCCTGGTGCGAGCTACGCCTGTGCCCAGCAACAAGAGCTAACTTTGTCCCAGGCCAGGGACTTTAGGACCCCTAGACATCCCTGACAGGACAGTTACCAGAGGGTCTCAAGCTACAACTTCACTCTCTGCTCGGCACCTGAGTGTTCCAGGAAAAATCTCATGAGTCCAGGGCCTGGAGCCAGCATCCACCAAAAGACCCCGAATGGACAAAGGTTGCCTTTAGCTCTTGTTTCTGGGACCTGCCCAGAGTACATACCCCTCTCAGAGGTGACAGAAGCCTCTTCTAGGAGGATCTTTGCTCCTGGGCTATACTTTGATAGGTTTTCTTCATCCATTTAGGGATTCATTCTGCCTCTGGAAGAAGATACACTGTCGGCCAGGCACGGTGGCTCATGCCTGTAATCTCAGCACTTTGGGAGGCCGAGGCGGGTGGATCACGAGGTCAGGAGTTCGAGACCAGCCTGACCAACATGGTGAAACCCTGTCTTTACTAAAAATACAAAAAATAACGGGGAGTGGTGGTGCACACCTGTAATCCCAGCTACTCAGGAGCCTGAGGCAGGAGAACTGCTTGAACCCAGGAGGTGGAGGTTGCAGTGAGCCAAAATTACGCCACTGCACTCCACCCTGGGCAATAGAGCGAGACTCCATCTCAAAAAAAAAAAAAAAAAAAAAGAAAGAAAGAAAGATACACTGTCTGAGTCAATAGGAATCAGGGATTTGAGGCCAAAGCCTGGATCTGGACAATGGCCAGTTGACCGTGTTGGTGACCCCCTCTGTGAGGAATCCTAGGACACACATGGATCATAACAGCAGCAGCAGCAATCACGGAGCACTGACTGTGTGCTAGGAACTGTGCTCAACATTTCTGCGGAGATGGTCTCACTTAATTTTCATGACCCACTAAACTGGGCACCAGTATTTTCTCCAATGTTCCAATGAGGAAACTGAGGTTGAGAAGTGAAGGAATCTAAAATCTGCTGCTAATGCTGACTGCTGGGGGCCGGGTGTGGTGGCTCACATTTGTAATCCCAACACTTTGGGAGGCTGAGGTGGGTGGATCACCCGAGGTCAGGAGTTTGAGGCCAGTGCGGTCAACATGGCAAAACCACCTTCTACTAAAAATACAAAAATCAGCCAGGCGTGGTGGCGCATGCTCTAATCCCAGCTACTCGGGAGGCTGAGGCACGAGAATCGCTTGAACCTGGAAGGCGCAAGTTGCAGTGAGCTGTGATCGCACCACTGCACACCAACCTGGGTAATAGACTGAGACTCTGTCTCAAAAAAAATACAGACTGTACTAGAATAGAATAAAAATAAAATAAAATAAAATAGAATAAAATACTGACTGCTGGGGTTCTAACCCATGTCTCTCTGACCCAAGGGTAAGAGGTATACCTCCCAATCCCCACCCCCTCAGCTACCCACCCCAGGCTTGCTCACCATCAAAGACTGTGTCCTGTTAGCCTTTCCCAGGTCACATCTTGGGCCTCACCCTGCAGCAAAACAGACTTGTTCCCTTTAGAACGTGTGCACAGAGCAAGAGGCAAAATTCACAAAGGCCACTTTTAGCTCGAAGTGTTCATGCCCAGCTGAGGAAATAAGCTTTGGTGGTGGTGGTGGTGGTGGTGGCATGTATGAGTCCATGGGTGGGTGGGAGAGAAGGACCTTGCAGGAATCTCTGCTGCCTGGACTAGAGCTGTTTGTTATCCTGGAAACCATGGTTGCTTTGAAACTGGCTGCTGAATTTCTCTCCTGCCCATTTCTAATTTCTGTGCATGCCCTGGCTAGGAGAAGGGAAGTCAAGCCAGGAATCTCCCCTTTCCACAGGTCCACTACCCAAACCCACAGTTGATGGGAAACTTCCAAGTGTATTGCAACCTCTACACCAGGATGTGCCTGGATAGGCCTAGTCACCTGCTGATGGTGCTGTGGTACTTCTAGCCCAATGCAGGGTCAGTTGCCTGCCCCACCCTGAGAGGCTTCTGGGAGCTCACATCCAATGCTGACCATCCCTGTGCTTCACCCAGTCCCCTGCTGGGGATCGGGGTAGCAGTGGTTGCTGAGCAAGGCAGAGAAGCCTGAGGCTCCATGGGGCAGACAGCGGGAAGCCAAGAACCTGTCTGGGGGCTGTGAGGTGGCACCTGGCAGGCGGGATTCCACATGAGCTGTGGCTCCAAGCCTCCCTATCCTCCCTTCCTGCCCCTATGCATGCTCCAGGTCCCATCAGACTTCACTTACAAAGCACAAATTCAAAGATACAATTATTATTATTTTTTTTTTTTGAGATGGAGTCTCGCTCTGTCGCCCAGGCTGGAGTGCAGTGGCGCTATCTCAGCTCACTGCAAGCTCTGCCTCCTGGGTTCACGCCATTCTCCTGCCTCAGCCTCCCAAGTAGCTGGGACTACAGACGCCTACCACCTCGCCTGGCTAGTTTTTTGTATTTTTTTAGTGGAGACGGGGTTTCACCGTGTTAGCCAGGGTGGTCTCGATCTCCTGACCTCGTGATCCGCCCATCTCGGCCTCCCAAAGTGCTGGGATTACAGGCTTGAGCCACTGCGCCTGGCCCAAAGATACAATTATTAAGAATTTCAAGGCAGTGACTGCCACGTATTAAACCCCAAGCATGGGGTCCTACTGCCATTGCACAGGTTGCACCTCCAGGAAGCTGGCCCTACCCATAGCCTACCGCAGGTCTAGTTTAGCCTAGCTGGGCACTGATGGCTTCTTCCTGCTCAGTGCTGTGGTTCTGCATCAAATGTTTACCTTTCCACGGTGTTTTTTCTCCCACTAGAGAGAACTTAGCGCTTCCAGCATCTCAGCTTCATTCCAGGGCCTAACAGAACTCACCACTCTGGACATTTTCATCCTCTTCCCCGTTTTCTTTCACACACAGAGACCTCTGCTCTCTACATATGATCTTCCTCAGAGAGAACAGATTTGGTTCCTTGTGCTCTGTCCTCTTCTCTTTGTGCCGCCCCTATAGAACAAGAATCATCAAACAGGGTCAGGCGTGGTGGCTCACACCTGTAATCCCAGCACTTTGGGAGGCTGATGCGGGTGGTTTGCCTGAGGTCAGGAGTTTGAGACCAGCCCGACCAACATGGTGAAACCCCGTCTCTACTAAAAATACAAAATTAGCCAGGCATGGGAGTGGGTGCCTGTAATCCCAGTTACCCGGGAGGCTAAGGCAGGAGAATTGCTGGAATTTAAGAGGTGGAGGTTGCAGTGAGCCGAGATCGCACCATTGCACTCCAGTCTGGGCAACAAGAACAAAACTCTGTCTCAAAAAAAAAAAAAAAAAAAAAAAAAAAATCGTCAAACAGCCAATTCAGCAACATCATTCTTCTCCTCCTTCCATTCCTCTATCCACCCAGAAGCTGACCCACACTAAATGGTTAAGAACTGCGAGGATAATCCAGCAGTTCCCCTGCTGGGTATATACCCACCAAAAGAGTTGAAAACAAGGTTTCAAAGAGACATCTGTATAGCTACGTTCATGGCAGCATTATTCACAATAGCCAAAACGTGGACGCAACACACGTGTCCATCAACGGATGAATAGATAACCAAAATGTGGCATAGACATGCAATGGGATGTTTTCCTACCTTAAAAGGAAGGAAATTCTGGTCAGGTGCAGTGGCTCATGCCTGTAATCCCAGCACTTTGGAAAGCCGAGGCGAGAGATCACCTGAGGTCAGGAGTTTGAGACCAGCCCGGCCAACATGGTG
>NC_045449.1:5351556-5372327 GCF_002776525.5 Piliocolobus tephrosceles
AAATTCGGTATTGATGGAACGTACCTCAAAATAATAAGAGCTATTTATGACAAACCCACAGCTAATATCATACTGAATGGGCAAAAACTGGAAAAGTTCCCTTTGAAAACTGGCACAAGACAGGGATGCCCTCTCTCACCACTCCTATTCAACATAGTGTTGGAAGTTCTGGCTAGGGCAATCAGGCAAGAGAAAGAAATCAAGGGTATCCAGTTAGGAAAAGAAGAAGTCAAATTGTCCCTGTTTGCAGATGACATGATTGTATATTTAGAAAACCCCATTGTCTCAGCCCAAAATCTCCTTAAGCTGATAAGCAACTTCAGCAAAGTCTCAGGATACAAAATTAATGTGCAAAAATCACAAGCATTCTTATACACCAGTAACAGACAAACAGAGAGCCAAATCATGAATGAACTTCCATTCACAATTGCTTCAGAGAGAATAAAATACCTAGGAATCCAACTTACAAGGGATGTAAAGGACCTCTTCAAGGAGAACTACAAACCACTGCTCAGTGAAATAAAAGAGGACACTAACAAATGGAAGAACATACCATGCTCATGGATAGGAAGAATCAATATCGTGAAAATGGCCATACTGCCCAAAGTTATTTATAGGTTCAATGCCATCCCCATCAAGCTACCAATGAGTTTCTTCACAGAATTGGAAAAAACGGCTTTAAAGTTCATATGGAACCAAAAAAGAGCCTGCATTGCCAAGACAATCCTAAGTCAAAAGGACAAAGCTGGAGGCATCATGCTACCTGACTTCAAACTATACTACAAGGCTACAGTAACCAAAACAGCATGGTACTGGTACCAAAACAGAGATATAGACCAATGGAACAGAACAGAGTCCTCAGAAATAATACCACACATCTACAGCCATCTGATCTTTGACAAACCTGAGAGAAACAAGAAATGGGGGAAGGACTCCCTATTTAATAAATGGTGCTGGGAAAATTGGCTAGCCATAAGTAGAAAGCTGAAACTGGATCCTTTCCTTACTCCTTATACGAAAATTAATTCAAGATGGATTAGAGACTTAAATGTTAGACCTAATACCATAAAAACCCTAGAAGAAAACCTAGGTGGTAGCATTCAGGTCATAGGCATGGGCAAGGACTTCATGTCTAAAACACCAAAAGCAACGGCAGCAAAAGCCAAAATTGACAAATGGGATATGATTAAACTAAAGAGCTTCTGCACAGCAAAAGAAACTACCATCAGAGTGAACAGGCAACCTACAGAATGGGAGAAAATTTTTGCAATCTACTCATCTGACAAAGGGCTAATATCCAGAATCTACAAAGTACTCAAACAAATTTACAAGAAAAAAACAAACAACCCCATCAAAAAGTGGGCAAAGGATATGAACAGACATTTCTCAAAAGAAGACATTCATACAGCCAACAGACACATGAAAAAATGCTCATCATCACTCGCCATCAGAGAAATGCAAATCAAAACTACAATGAGATACCATCTCACACCAGTTAGAATGGCAATCATTAAAAAGTCAGGAAACAACAGGTGCTGGAGAGGATGTGGAGAAATAGGAACACTTTTACACTGTTGGTGGGATTGTAAACTAGTTCAACCATTATGGAAAACAGTATGGCGATTCCTCAAGGATCTAGATCTAGATGTACCATATGACCCAGCCATCCCACTACTGGGTATATACCCAAAGGATTATAAATCATGCTGCTATAAAGACATATGCACACGTATGTTTATTGCGGCACTATTCACAATAGCAAAGTCTTGGAATCAACCCAAATGTCCATCTGTGACAGACTGGATTAAGAAAATGTGGCACATATACACCATGGAATATTATGCAGCCATAAAAAAGGATGAGTTTGTGTCCTTTGTAGGGACATGGATGCAGCTGGAAACCATCATTCTTAGCAAACTATCACAAGAACAGAAAACCAAACACCGCATGTTCTCACTCATAGGTGGGAACTGAACAATGACATCACTTGGACTCGGGAAGGGGAACATCACACCTCGGGGCCTATCATGGGGAGGGGGGAGGGGGGAGGGATTGCACTGGGAGTTATACCTGATATAAATGACGAATTGAAGGGTAAAAAAAAAATATAAAATATAAAAAAATATATAAAATATAAAAAAAAAAAAAAAAAGAAAATTCCTCCTCCCACTTGTGGCTGAAGCCTCTGACTTTCCCATGGCATTCTCTTAAGGCTCCACTTGCTCCTGCCCATCCCAAACTCTCTTCTCTGGCCTGGTGTTCTTGGTTCCCTTTGCCCATCCGTCCCAGTCCCCATCCCCCGGCCAGCCACCATCTTGGCCTCTGTCTGTAGCTGCTTGGAACTCTTCGAAGGTTTCCCATCTGTCCACTGCTACTTGCAGTACCTGTATCCAGGTCCTTTAACACCTACCTCACATTTATAACTATGAACAACTAGAAACAGCTTAAAATGGCCAAGAACAGGAGAATGGTCAAATCAGCCATGGCACTTTCCCTATGGAATAGCATGTGGTCATTCAAAATGGTGTTGTATCAGACTACTTAAAAATATATGAAGGGCTGGGCATGGTGGCTCACGCCTGTGATCCCAGCACTTTGGGATGTCCAGGTGAGCAGACCGCTTGAGCCCAGGAGTTTGAGATCAGCTTGGTTAACATAGCGAAACCCCATCTCTATACAAAAAATTTACAAAAATTATCATTGCATGTTGGCATGCTCCTATAGTCTCAGCTTCTAGGGAGGCTGAGGTAAGAGGATCCCTTAAGCCTGGGTGGTCCAGGCTACAGTGAGCTGTGATTACATCACTGCACTCCAGCCTAGGTGACAGAGCGAGACTCTGTCTCAGACAACAACAAACCAAAAAACAAACAAACCAACCCACACCCACCACATTCACACACAAGAAGATAGCCTTGATATATGAAGAAAATAAAAGTGACTATAAAATAAAATGTACAATATGGTTTGATTTCGCCACAGAAATGTGCATAGAAAAAAGACTGGGGTTCTTACAATTGACCACTATTTTTTTTTTTTTTTTTTTTTGGACTAGGTTTTGCTCTTTTGCCCAGGCTAGAGTGAAGTGGCACAATCTCAGCTCACTGCAACGTCTGCCCCTGAATGGTCAAGCAATTCTCCTGCCTCAGCCTCCCGAGCAGCTGGGATTACAGGTGCCTGACACCATGCTCGGCTAATTTCTGTATTTTTAGTAGAAACGGGGTTTCACCATGTTGACCAGGCTGGTGTCGAACTCCTGATCTCAGGTGATCCACCTGCCTCGGCCTCCCAAAGTGCTGGGATTACAGGTGTGAGCCACCACGCCCGGCCAATTTTTAATGATGGTCATTTCATTTCAGAGTGTTGGAATTCTGGTTGCTCTACTTTTCATCTTTTTGCTTATCTACATATCCTTTTTTTTTTTTTTTTTTTTTTTTGAGACAGAGTCTGGCTCTGTTGCCCAGGCTGGAGTTCAGTATCGTGATCTCGGCTCGTTGGAAACTCTGTCTCCCAGATTCAAGTGATTCTCATGCCTCAGCCTCCCTAATAGCTGGGATTACAGGCGTGTGCCACCATGCCCAGATAATTTTTGTATTTTTTAGTAGAGATACGGTTTTGCCATGTTGGCCAGGCTGGTCTCGAACTCCTGGCCTCAAGTGATCCACCTGCTTCAGCCTCCCAAAGTGCTGGAATTACAGGTGGAGGCACTTCACCCAGCCTACATATCTTTTTTTTTTTTCCTATAATGAACATGAATTTTATTGTGAGAAAAAGTTTTAAAAAATTGAATATGAAGACCCACATCAAACATTTCTTCCTCTGAGAATCTTTATTGTCCACTCGTGTGATCACTCCCTTCCTTGGGCCACCACAGTACCTTGTCCATACCTCTACTGTTGTAGGCATCACACTCTGTTGTTATTAAATGAATGTTTGTCTTCTCTCCTATTTTTTGAGCTCCTTAAGGCAGGTATTGTGCTTTTTAATCTGTGATCTGTAGGGCCTGCCATAGAATCAGTGCTGAATAAATACTTATGGAATGAATCATCTAAAGCGGGACATAGACACCCTACCAATACCATGTGATCGATACTGCGACAGAGGTCGGGGAACCGGGATGGGGAAGTTCTCAGGGTTGCCGGGCTGGAGAATGGTCAGAGGAAGCTGCTCTTACACAACCAGAGGGTGGGTTTCAGGTTGAGTGCCTGGGGCAATGGTGGCACCATGGTCACAAATAATTACGAAGTCAGTTTTGCAGGGAAAAATAGGAAACTCCTTCTGCGAGCTGCTGGGGAAGATCTCAGGGCCAATGTCGTTGTCATTGAGAGGGTTCCTGAAGCGGCTGGAGGAGCAATTTCTCCGAGAGAATGAATGCCCAGAGAGAGAAGCAGGGGTAGGGGGGCTGCCTGATCCTTGGGGAGTGTGGGGGTAGCTAAGGTCAGCAGGAAGGTGGGAGCACGTCCAGGAGAGAAGGTGGACGGTCATTCTAAGGGTAGAAGGAGAGGTGGCAGACATGGCGGGGCCCAGTGGCCTCTCCAGAAGCAAGCAAGGCTTGCCCCACAGCCGGGCACTGCAGAGGGGCCTAGGTGGACAGAGCATGGTGGTCAGATTGGGTAGTTAGAAGTCACTGGCGACCCTGATCCTTTAGCCACCCCTGCCCCTGGCCAGGCTCAGTGAGCATGCCTCTGGTGCTCAGGTCACGCGGGCTTATGGACCGACAGAGGAGCTGGAGACATGGGTATTTTGGGTACTCACAGGACTATCCCGGTGGGGCTCCATGCTGGTCTGTGCTGCCTGCCCTCAATCAGTTGAAGCTTCTTCACGTGGCGGCAGAATTTAATGCAGAAGGTGCCCACCAGGAGCTCCATGTCTGTTTCCACACACACGCCCATTTCTTGGAAATCGGCCATCATTTGTGTCAGGAACGTTTTGTTCTGAGTCTCGTACAAACAGTGGAGGAACTCCAGAGAGTGTGGCTGCCGCAGGGGCTGCAGGGACGGGACCCACTGCTTCAGGTTCCTCCCCTGAGACAGCCGGCAGTTAAAGATGTTCTCCATCGCTCTCTCCCCCTTATCACTTAACAGGCCCAATAGGAAACGTGTGGTTGGTGCCCCAAACAGGCCATGTGTTCCATATGCTTCTAGCAACTTTTCCAAATCTATGATGCAATTAGAATGTTTACCTCTCCCCTTCTTATCCTCCAGGGCATAGGACATTGCTGCAAAGAACTCCTGGAAACAGAGGTGAATGAAGCTGTAGCTCAGAGGGATGGGGTGCTCTTGAAGAATACCCATCTTTAAGAGGGTGGAGATGATGGCCCCATCTAACTCATGCTTCCTGAGGTCATCTCGATTGAAAAGGGTCTTTTTTTGCCAGATGCCCTCAGCAGCCAGAGAGCAGATGTCCCCGAGCTGGGGCCCCAGAGGCTGAGCTCGGAGAGCCTGGGAAAGGTAATGCAGACAGAGGGTCGTGGTGGTCTTGGAGGTCAGTGTGAGTTCCTCCTTCCGCTTCATCTGCTCCATCAGGCAGGTGCAGGCCAGCCAGGACACCCAGGGCACGAGACACAGGGCCCAGAGCTCTTTGTTTGATTGGATCAACCCCAAGGCTCTAACTGCTTGCCTTTCATCTGTGAAATATTTGTACAAATATTCCCTCCTGCTGGACTCAGAGAACCCCAGGACCTCTACCCAGCGTGCCTGCTCCAAAGAAGGAATGAGGTTCTGCAGAGCTGTGGTCCGAGCCGTGATCAGGAAGGATGCCTCGGGAAGTATGGTTTTCCCCAGCAAACTGCCCAGCAGTGCATCCGCCGGCTGCGGCTGGCTCCAGTGCAGACAGAGCTCGGAACTCGGCTCCTGCAAGACCCATCTTGGCTCATCCACACCATCGAGGATGAAGAGCAGCCGCTCTGGCCTGGACAGGATCTGTCTAATGGGGGCCTGCGCAGCTGTCCAGTCTTTCCCGATGAGTTCAGCCAGACTCACCACCTTGCACTGGGCCAGCTCTCTGCAGCTGAAGTAGAAGACATGCTGGAAGCGGTCCCCATACAGCTGGCCTCTCCCCCAGGCTGCCCTCACCTGCCTGGCCAGTGTTGACTTCCCAGTTCCAGCAGCCCCCTGCAGTATGACTATGCGAGGTTCTTGGGTATCCAGGCCTGGGCCAAATAAGTCTCTGATCTCAATTAAACGTCCTCGATCCTCCTCCACATCATGAGGCCAGCTTCCCTTGACCAGCGACTTATGGCTTCTGGGGTGAGGTCTTTGTAGAAGTAGCAGCTGTGTGAAATTTTGGTTCAAATCGTCATTTTTCCAGGACCATGTGGAACAGAGGCTCTCTCTTGCAGAAGGCTCCCATGGGTGGCGGTGGGGCTGTAGGCTGGCGTGTACCTGTGGGGGCGTTCCTACTGCTGCCTCCCATGGGGGCCTGCCTTTCTCTGATTCCTCTCTCTCTCTTTCTCTGATTCCTAAGTAAGGGAGGGAAAGAAGGAACATAAAGGTAGAGAATAGAAGAATGAATGAATTCATTAAACAACTGTTTTAGGCACCTACTCCAAGCCACACACTGCGCTGGCTGCAGACACTGGTATGTTCTTGCCATGCGGCGGAAGGGACATGTGCTTTGGGGGAGAAGATCCCAGTTCAAGTCTTGACTCAACCAAGTCACACTCCCTGAATGACTTTCCTTCACTGAATATTTATCAAGGGCTTACTATGTGCCAGGTGCCGCTACAGGGGCTGGGGATAAAGAGTGAACAAAACAGACACAACTCTCTGTCCTCACTAAGCACGTGATGCTGGCCATTAGCCCCTGTGAGCCTCAGTTTTCTCATCCATAAGCTGGGGGTTGTAGGAGGTCATGGAGTTGTGGAGGAGATACCAGAGTGTGTAGCAGGCACTGACAGCATCCTCTGAGCACCCGCTATTGCGGTACCTGCCAACCGTGTCCCTCGGCAACAGCTGTGGTCATCTGTCTGAGGACTCTTTCTCTGCCTGTAAGCCAGGCAAGCCAGAAATACTGGGGGATAGTTCTCCAGTCCAGGAGATGCCCTTAGTGGATGACAGATGGGGGTCCCTTGCCCCCAGTGCAGATAACACTCAAGCGTGTTCTCACCGTCTCCCAGACATCCGCAGCAGCATGGAGCCTGCGGATGCAATGACATTCATAGGCTCAAAGTAAAGGGATGGGAAAAAATCCACCAAGCAAATGGAAAACAAACAAAAGCATGGATTGCCATTCTAATCTCAGACCAAACTTCAAATCAACAACAATCAACAAAGAAAGACATTACATAATAAAGGTTAAGGGTTCAATTCACCAAGAAGACTTTTTTTTTTTTTTTTTCTTGAGACGGAGTCTCGCTCTGTCGCCCAGGCCAGTGCAGTGGTGCGATCTTGGCTCGCTGCAAGCTCTGCCTCCCGGGTTCACGCCATTCTCCTGCCTCAGCCTCCCGTGTAGCTGGGACTACAGGCGCCCACCACCATGCCCGGCTAATTTTTTATGTTTTTAGTAGAGTCGGGGTTTCACCATGTTAGCCAGGATGGTCTCGATCTCCTGACCTCGTGATCCGCCCGTCTCTGCCTCCCAAAGTGCTAGGATTACAGGCGTGAGCCACCACACCTGGCCAACTTAACTATTATGAATATATATGCACCTAATACAGGAGCACCCAGATTCATAAGACAAGTTTGTAGAGACTGATGGAGAGACTTAGATAACCATATAGTACTAATGGGAGACTTCAACACTCACTGACAGTATTGAACAGATCATCAAGGCAGAATACTAACAAAGATATTTGGGACCTAAATTCCACACTTGACCAAATGGGCCTAACAGACATCTACAGAACTCTCCACCTCAAACAACAGAATATATATTCTTCTCATTTGCGCATGGCATATACTGTAAAATCAACCACACAATCTGCCATAAAAAGTTCTCAGCAAATTAAAAAAAAACACAAACCATATCAGCCACACCCTTGGACCACTGCACAATTAAAAAAAATCAATACAAAGAAGATAGCTCAAAACCATACAATTCATGGAAATTAAACAACCTGCTCCTGAGTGGTGTTTGGGTAAACAATGAAATTAAGGCAGAAATAAAAAAATTCTTTGAAACCAGTGAGAACAAAGATACAATATACCAAATCTTTGGGACACAGATAAAACGATGTTAAGAGGAAAGTTTATAGCAGTAAATGCCCACATCAAAAAGTTAGAAAAATCTCCAATTAGCAACCTAACATCACAAATGGAAGAATTAGAAAAACAAGAGCAAATCAGTCCCAAAGCTAGCAGAAGACAAGAAATAACCAAAATCAGAGCTGAACTGAATGAAATTGAGATGGAAAAAACCATACAAAAGATCAACAAAACCAAAAGTTCATTCTTTGGAAGAATAAATAAGATCGACAGACCACCAGCTAGACTAATAAAGAAAAAAAAAGATAGAAGATCCAAATAAGCACAACAAGAAATGACAAAGAGGACATTACCACTGACCCCAGAGAAATATGGAAAACCCTCAGAGACTATTATGAACACCTCTATACACAGAAATTAGAAAAACCTACAAGAAATAAATTCCTAAGACTGAACTAGGAAGAAATTAAAACTCTGAACAGAGCAATAATGAGTTCTAAAATGGAATCCGTAACAAAAATTCTAACAACCAGAAAAGGCCAGGACCAGATAGATTCACAGCTGAATTCAACCAGACATATAAAGAAGAGCTGGTACAATTTCTACTGAAATTATTCCAAAAAATTGAGGAGGAGAGGACTCCTTTTGAACATAGGTGCAAAAATCTTCAGCAAAATACTAGCAAACTGAATCCAGCAGCACATCAAAAAGCGAATTCACCACAACCAGATAGGTTTTATTTTTGGAATGCATGTTTGATTCAACATATGCAAATCAATAAATGTGATCCATCACATAAACAGAAGTAAAAAAAGCCCCCACATGATCATCTCAATAGATGCAGAAAAGGCATTTGATAAAATTCAACATCCTTTAATGTTGAAACTCTCAACAAACTAGACATTGAAGGAGCATACCTCAAAATAATAAGGGCCATTTATGACAAAACCACAGCCAACATCATACTGAATGGGCAAAAGCTGGAAGTATTCTCCTTGAGAACCAGAACAATACAAGGATGCTCATTCTCATCATCTATTCAACATAGTACTAGAAGTCCTATCCAGGGCAATCAGGTAAGAGAAAGAAGTAGAAGACATCCAAATGGGAAGAGAGGAAGTCAAAGTATCTCTGTTTGCAGATGTTATGATTTTATACCTAGAAAACCTCCTAGTCTCTGCCCCACATCTGCTAGATCTGATAAACAACTTCAGCAAAGTTTCAGGATGCAACATCAATTTCTTCTATTGGGTAATAAGTATTATGTAACATTGTGCAATGCTGGCGCATTTCCATAAACCAACAACATCCAAGCTGAGTGCCAAATCAAGAATGCAATCCCATTCACAATAGCCACAAAAAAGTACCTAGGAATACATCTAACCAGGATTTTGAAAGATCTCTATAGCAAGAACTACAAAACACTGCTGAAGGAAATCAGAGATGACACACACACAAATGGAAAACATTCCATGCTCATGAATAGGAATAATCAATATTGTTAAAATGGCCATACTACTCCAAGCAATGTACAGATTCAATGCTATTCCTATCAAACAACCAATGACATTCTTCACATAATTAGAAAAAGAATTCTAAAATTAATATGGAACCAAAAGAGAGCCCAAATAGCCAAAGCAATTCTAAGTAAAAAATAACAAATCTGGAGGCATCACAGTACCTATTTTTAAACTATACTACAAGGCTACAGTAATCAAAACAGCATGCTACTGGTACAAAAGCAGACACACAGACCAATGGAACAGAATAAAATGCCCAAAAATAAAGCTGCATACCTACAGCTATCTGATCTTTGATAATGTTGACAAAAACAAGCAATGGGGAAAGGATTCCCTATTCAATAAGTGATGCTGAGATAACTGGCTAGCCATATACAGAAGACTGAAACTGGACCCCTTCCTTATACCATATACAAAGATCAATGGAAGATGGATGAAAGGCTTAAATATAAAACCTAGAACTTTAAAAACCCTGAAGAAAACCTAGGAAATACCATTCTGAACCTAGGACCTGGCAAAAATTTCATGAGGAAGATGCCAAAAGCAATTGCAGTGAAAACAAAAATTGACAAATGGGACCTAATTAAACTAAAGAACTTCTGCACAGCAAAAGAAACTACCCACAAAGTAAATAGACAACCCACAGAATGGGAGAAAATATTTGCAAACTACCCATCTGACAAAGTTGGAATATCCAGAATCTATAAGGAACTTAAACACATAAACAAGTCAAAAACAATCCCATTAAAAAGTGGACAAACGGCTGGGCGTGGTGGCTCATGCCTGTAATCTCAGCACTTTGGGGACTGAGGCGGGCAGATCACTTGAGGTCAGGAATTCGAGACCAGCCTGGCCAACAGGCCATCTCCACTAAAAAATACAAAAATTAGCCAGGTGTGATGGTGCACACCTGTAATCCCAGCTACTTGGGAGGCTGAGGGAGGAGAATCCCTTGAGCCTGGGAGGGGGGAGGTTGCAGTGAGCAGAGATCGCACCACGGCAGTCCAGCTTGGATGACAGTGCGAGACTGTCTAAAAAAAAAAAAAAAAAAAGTGGACAAAGGACGCTGATAGATACTTCAAAAGACATACACATGACCGACAGCATAAGAAAAAATGCTCAACATCACTTATTATTAGAAAAATGCAAATCAAATCCACGATGAGATACTATTGCACACCAGTCAGAATGGCTATCACTAAGAAGTCAAAAAATAACAGATGTTGGTGAGATTGCAGAGAAACAGGAACACTTATACACTGCTGGTAAGAATGTAAATTAGTTCAGCCACTGTGGAAAGCAATTTGGCGATTTCCCAAAGAACTCTGAACTACCATTCAATCTAGCAATCCCATTATTGGGTATATACCCAAAGGAATGTAAATCATTCTACCGTAAAGATGCATGCACATGTATGTTCATTGCAGCACTAGTCACAATAGCACCAGTATGGAATCAATCATAGACTGGTTAAAGAAAATGTGGTACATTTGCACATGGAATACTACACAGCCATAAAAAAGAATGAGATCATGCCTTTGCAGCAACTTGGATGGAGCTGGAAAGCATTATAAGCAAACTAACACAGGAACAGAAAACCAAATACTGCATGTTCTCATTCATAAGTTAGGGCTAAACACTGAGTACACATGGACACAAAAAAAGGAACAATAGATACTTCGACCTTTTGAGGGTGAAGGGTGGGAGGAGGGTAAGGATTAAAAAACTGCTGAGCCAGGTGCCGTGGCTCATGCCTGTAATTCCAGCACTTTGGGAAGCTGAGGCGGGCAGATCCTGAGGTCAGGAGATTGAGACCATCCTGGCTAACACGGTGAAACCCCATCTCTACTAAAAAGACAAAAAATTAGCCGAGTGTGGTGGCGGGCGCCTGTAGTCCCAGCTGCTCGGGAGGCTGCAGGAGAATGGCGTGAACCCGGGAGGTGGAGCTTGCAGTGAGTGGAGATCGTGCCACTGCACTCCAGCCTGGGCGACAGAGCGAGACTCCGTCTCAAAACAAACAAACAAAACAAAAAAGCAAAAACAAAAACTACCTAAAAGGTACCATGCTTATTACCAGGGGGACAAGATAATTTGTACAGCAAACACTTGTGACACATAATTTACCTATGTAACAAACCTGCACATGTGTTTCTGAAACTAAAAGGTTTTTTTTTTTTTTTTTAAAGTTCCCTATGTGAAGAATTCCCTTAGAATTTCAAATCAGCGAAAAACGTATTTCCCTTGCATTGGTCTTTTCTATTAACAGGTATTATGTAACCCATTATATTTCCCCTTTTGCCAGTGTTGCTAGAATGTCCACAACCCATGGAACCTTTATTTATAGCAATGAGTTAGTCTTTGTGGTTTTCATACTTGTTTTTTTCACTTTTAAAGTTATTGCATTTTTATGCTTTTATAGATGGCTCTGATGTCTTTATATTCTTCCTTTCTTCCTTCTTTTCTGTTTTTCAGTTTTAATTATCTTTACTGTTTATTTGGGTTTTCTAATTCACAAAATCATTCTGAGAAAAAGTTATCTTTGTGATTCTCAGATACAGAAAGAAGCAACTTCGAGTCAAGTATTAGAATCATCCTTTCTTGACTTTGTTGCAGATTCTGTTTTCCTTAGTTTAACTTGAATGTTGAACTTTCCTTATATACCCTATCAAGATTTTAAAAATAGGGGTTTATTTATTTTTTTAGACTCAGGTGGTATATGTGCAGGTTTGTTACATGGCTGGTTCTTTTTTTTTTTTGAATGGCAAATGGTGTGAATAATTAAGTAAACTGATATACTTTGAGGCTAGTCCATATAGGACCACGAAGTCTACAAGTTTACTCCTAGCTGGGTGCAGAAGAAATCCTTTTAACTTAACATCTCCCAGATTTCAAAGGAGGCATCCCCTGGCATTTAGAGGCAGTGTAGTTAGTGGTTAAGGAGCCTGTGGCATCAGGAGCCTCTGTACCTGTGGCTTTAGCATGACCGTCCTCATTGCCCAGATGAGGGCACCCCCTATGTAAGAGTTAAATGTGTGGATTGCTGGATGAGAGTGAAGGCTGAATTCCATCTTTGCTAGTACTAACTGTGAGACTATCTTTCTGATCCTTGGTTTTCTCATCTCCGTGGTATGATAATAGCAATATTTATCTCATGGAGTGGTTGTAAAATTTAAGGCCAATGTACACGTAAAGCCCTGGACATGGTCTAACCCAGACAGTGTCCAGTGAGCACTGATGGGCATGGGACTAGCTGTAGGCCACTTGTGGGATGAGGAGCTCAGTGGAAATTGAACCCATCTCTCCTGACCCCAGGCCAGTGCCCTGTCCAGTAAACCAGGTGATGTGTAACCCCATCCAGCCTCCCCCATCCTTGCTCTGTTGTCCCCCTGATGTGCTAACACATCTGTATTTTGATGCCCAGGGGCCTCCTGGAAACAGTGCCTTGGACCAGTGGAGAGGCTCCAAGGGTGGGATTTCCTGAGGGAAATTTCAGATGTTTTCCAGAACCTCTGCTCAGCCTGCCAACCTGGTCCCCAGGGGACTCTTTGTCCATGCATTTGCCTCTCCCACCTCACCCCCCAGCCAGGAGCTCAGTAGGGTCTCACCTGTGTAGTAATTTCCTGACGTTTCATCCAGAGGCCACTGGGTCCCAGGAGCCTCCTGCTCTCTGGGCGCTAGGCTGGGCTGAGGTGGGGATCCCCAGCTCGCCAGCACTGCTGTGGATGTGGGGGCATTGGGCGACTCCTGGCTTGGAGATTCAAAGTCTGGGGAGCTTGGAAGAGCTTGGTAGAGGAGTGAGGAAGAGATTTCTGGGGGGAATTAAAAGAAAAATGACCATTTACTGAACATTTATTTTCTTTTAGGTGTATATATTTTAAACTCTCACAGCAGTCCTGAGAGATGAGTCTTAATAATATTATTTTGAAAACCATGTCAAAATAGAGGGACAATTTTATTCTCTTAGTAGTGAAGAGAGAAGTCATGTGAGGGAGCTGGCTTGGGCCGAGGACTAAGCCTAGCCTCTTCTTGGGGTCTGTCTGGAAAACAGAGTCCTCCTCGGAACTTCTGGACCACCCTGACCCTCAGGATCTTCACAGCCCACCAATATTATGAGCCGAGTTCTCCTCGGGCAGGGACCATGTCACCCATGACACCCAGTTGGGTAAGACTCATTGCCTGACTCATATGGGTCTCAGCTTCTCCATCTGTCGAATGGGGAGGGGTGTAATCTCTCCCTTGAGGGGTCCCTGAAAGGTCACTTCCAGGCCTACCTCTCACAGCCCACCCTGGCTCCCCTGTCCTTCCTCTGCGGTCCCCCACGTCAGGTCCCCATGCACAGACATGATCATCTGGGTGGGGCCCACCAGCGGATTCGCAGCTCCACCCAGGGCTGTCGGCCGGACTCAGCAAGCCTCACCTCTCCAGCGGTGTCCAGATGTGTCAGGCAGCTGTCTCAAAACCCTTCTCTCTGAGCCCTGGGTGCACTCCACTGGCAATTCACGGTTCCAGGACCTCAGCACTGCGGTGGAGGTGGGTTGGCTGGGAGACCCCAGGTGGGGTTCACTCGGGCTGTAGGGGAATGACGGAGAGTAGTCTACAGGAAAGAGATAAAGAGGTTGGAGACACATTAGAGGGGCAGGGGCAGGTGCCAGGGAACTGAGCTGGTCTCCTGTCTCAACCAAGAGGTCAGGATACACCAGCAAACCCGCTGCAGCCCTCTACAACCCCCTCTAGAGGCTTGTCTGAAGAATGATGCTCTTACAGATACTGCTAGGCAAAAAGTCCTGGTCTGGGATCAGGAAATCTGCATATCTGCCTTGGTCCTGACTACCTCCCTGCGTAAATCACACTCCTCCCGAGCCTCAGCTGTGTTTCATTGGGCCAACGGCATCTGCCACCCAGGGCAGCTAATAGTAATAACAGCAGCAGCAGCAGCAGCAACAGGGGAGATCTTATTTATTGAGCATCTACTGTGTATCAGACTCTGTGCACTCTGTGCTAAATGTTTAACCTGGATGATCTCTTTTAACCCTCACACAGCCCAGGGAGGCGGGCTCTCACTCTCCCATTTTGCAGAGAGCAGTGAAGTGATTGGCCCAGGGTGATAGTGCCAGGATGGGGAATAGAGACTGACTCCCAAGTCTGTGCTCCTAACTACAACGCCAGGCAAGTAGCGGGAATGCACTTGAATAGAAGAGGGTGGGGCTCTGAGGTGCAGCAAGGGCCCCCCAGCAAGCCTCCCGGCTCAAGTGTAGTCTGGGGCCTGGGTCTGCCTTTGACAGGGCAGTTCCACGTCACTGCCCAGAGGAAGGCCTGGCAGGGAGGGCTCAGTGGTGGTGGTGGGGGGGTTCCAAGAGGGGAGGGCAGGGGTAGGGGCCAGGGGATGTTCAGCAGGCAGAGAGGTCCTTTGACTACTCACCTGCCCCTTCCCGGGCTTGGGTGCACAGTGACCTCAGCCCCATCTGCTCCCAGGTACAGAGGGCTAGGTCCCAGGCCCGCTGCTCCCCATACTGAGCCACCAGGTATGAGGCCACCTCCATGCCGCTCGTCTTCTCCAGCTGAGCGGGTGTCTCGCCCGAAGAGCCGCTGGAGTGCACTTTACTGGTGAATAGAAGCTGGAACTCCTTCAGCTCCTCCTTCTTCAGGAGCTCCAAGTAACAGGCCAGGCGGCCCCAGGCTCCGCCAGCCATCTCTCTCCCAGAGTTAAGGGGGCGTCTGGGGGATGGTTCACGGGTGGTGAGGGTATCAGGCAGGCAGAGAACACTGCTGTCCTTTGCCTTGGCTCTTACCGTCTCCTATTCAGCATTCAGAACCCAGTTTTATAAATCCCAGGGCACCTGCAGATAGATGCCGAGAGAGGGGGAGTGGTAGGAAAAGCCAGGGGAGGGAGGAGCCCAGAGGGGCCTGCAGACCCTGGAAGAAGTCAGCTGACAGGGAGGTGCTGGGATGGGGCCCAGGACCAGGCAGGGAGGGGGAGGGGGGGGGGAGAGGGGGCGCGGGGGGGGTGGGGGGTGTGGCAACGCTCACTGTTCTGTGTTCCTCAGATTCTTCCCTCTCCGGGGTCCTGGACTCCTGAGATCAACCGTTGAGCTGCAAGGCTGAGAAGAGGTGGGGTGGGAGGAGCCGCAGAGCAAGGAATGGGCTTTCAGAACCCAGAGCGGAGCCCAGGGCTACCGGCTCCCAGGTCTCTTCAGACCTCTCCTGGCCCTGGGGCACCGACCAGCAAGAACAGCCCCAGTCAACAAGAGTAGGGAGGAAACGTCACCCAGAGGAAACTCACAAGGGGCGTGGCCAGGGGGTAGGCACAAACCAGGCCTGGGTAGACTAGACTCAGAGTCACATATTCAGATGGGCCACATGACATCTATAGGCGGACCCGGGGCACAGGCCCAGACTAGCTGATGCTGCAGCAGGTATAGGCCCATACTACACACGGGCACTCCGCCAGCCTGTCACCTAGAGCCTGTGTGCGGAGCCAGGATGCAGAGACTCTCCAAGCAGTTGCGTCTACAATCCAGGACCAGCCTCTCAGGATGGGTGGGGCCCCGTGTCTGCCCGGGCAGCTCCTTATTGGGAAACGTTAGAACTGGGCCAGGGAGCATTTTTCCCAGCCTCTCATGGTTTTAGGAGCTTGTTGAGTTGCACTGCATGTCCTGTCATGCTACCAGGGGCACTGAAGCATGTGTCCCAGGCCCAGGAGGCTGTTTGCCTTGTGGGCAGCCCAGCACTTAACTGGTGAACACTTCCACCTGAAAGCAGAACCGCTCCTTCCTCATTCTTGCAAGCAGGCCTGGGGGAGCTAGGTGCAGACTTCCTCTCTGGTGGAATCTGCAAGATGCTGCTGACTCCAGGTTGAGGAATGACATTACCCAACTCATTTGCTGATGTCACACACCACCAGGAATTTCTGGAGATGCTTTGGTTTCACTTGGACTGGCAGAGCCCAGGCTTCAACCCATGGCTTGCTTGGACAAGGACTCCTTATGTGCCTGATTTATTTCTTGGAGCCTCGGTTTGCCCATCTATTAAATGAGACATCATAGGTTTATCAAGAGGCTTCAATTCAGCAAAAGGTCTTAGAGTCTCTATGGCCCAGGCTGGAGTGCAGTGGCAAGATCTCGGCTTACCGCAACCTCCGTCCACCTCCCGGGTTCCAGCGATTCTCCTGCCTCAGCCTCCTGGGCAGCTGGGATTACAGGTGCGCACCATCACACTGGGCTAATTTTTTTCTATTTTTAGTAGAGATGGGGTTTCACCATGTTAGCCAGGCTGGTGTCGAACTCCTGATCCAAGGTGATCCGCCCACCTTGGCCTCCCAAAGTGTTGGGATTACAGGTGTGAGCCTCCGTGCCTGGCCTAAATTTTATGTTAGTTTTAAAAAATGGCTAATAAGCACATTAGGGCATTCTAACATCAGACTGACCAGAAGTGGAAAAGCGCTGTGCTAAGAGTGGGATGATCGGGAGGCTCTGAGCACTCCGTGAAGGACCCTAAGACTCCATATAGTGGGAGGAATGGCCTGGGGGAGGGCTGTGTGGGTTCTTTTTCCTCCTCAACGCCAGCCAGTTCTGACACCAACTTGTGTCCTACAGTGCAGTTCTGACACTAACTGCCTGGAGTCGGCATCAAACCCCACAGGTTTAGGGGCTCAGTGAAGGGCTGGCCTCATATCAGATGCCAGTTGCAAATGGGGTGCCCAGACCACTGGCACCTCTGTCTGACTCAGTGACAAATGCAAGGGTTTCCACAGCCTCTGGCAGGTTCAATAATTTACCGAAATGACTCACAGGACTGAGAAAAGCACTTTATTACTATCGGTTCATGATGAAAGATACAGCTCAGGAAGAGCCAAATGGAAGAGATGCCAAGGTCAAGGTGTGGGTGGGGGTGGGGGCACAGAGCTTCCTTGCCCTCCCGGGCACCCCATTCTCCCTGCCCCTTCCTGCTTCACTAACCTGGAAGCTCTCCAAACCCCAAACAAACAAAACTGTGGGGTTTTCTTGGAGGTTTCACCTTATAGGCATAATTGACTAAATCACTGGCCACTGGAGATCCACTCAACCTGTTAAACAGATCAGAAACCTGGCCCATCCCACTATGCCCACTGGGGCCGCTGGTCCAGCCCTCAATCGTCTCTTACTGGGATCATTGTGCTAGCCTCCCACGTGTTCCCCACCCATGCTCATGCTGCCCCTTTACCGTCTATGCTCCGTCCAGCAGCCAGAATTATCCACTTAAAGCATAAATTAGGTCAGGTCACTTCTCAGCTCAAAACTTTCCCATACTCCCCATCTCACTCTGAGTAAAACCAAAGTCCAACCAAAGGTGCGGTGACTCATGCCTGTAATCCCAGCACTTTGGGAGGCTGAGGCGGGAGGATCACTTGAGGCCAGCAGTTCAAGACCAGTCTGGGAAACATGGCAAGACCCTGTCCCTATGAAATAATATTTAAAAACTTCCCAAATCCGGCCAGGCACAGTGGCTCATGCCTGTAATCCCAGCACTTTGGGAGGCTGAAGTGGGCAGATCACCTGAGGTCAGGAGTTCAAGACCAGCCTGGCCAACATGGTGAAATCCCATCTCTGATAAAACGAAAAAAAAAAAAAAAAAATCCAAAATCCTGGTGTGGTGGCACACACTGTAATCCTTAAGGAGGCTGAGACAGAAGAATCGCTTGAACCCAGGAGGCAGAAATTGCAGTGAGCCAAGATCATGCCATTGCACTCCAGTCTGGGCGACAAGAGCGAAACTCAGTCTCAAACAAAACAAAAGAAAAAACCAAACACCAACAACAAAAACTTCCCAAATCCCCCGAAGTCCTCCCAGTGGCTCCCGGGGGCTGCATGATCTAGCCCCTGACATCTCTCCGGCATTATCTCCTACATTATCCCCCTCCCTCACTCTGCTCTGGGTCCTCGTAATCTCTTGCCTGTTCCTTGAATACGCCAAGAGTACTCTCCAGGGCCTTTGCACTAGTCTTTCCATTGTCTTGGAATGGTTTCCCCAGATATTGAGAGGTGTGCTATCTAACCGCCTGCTAAGTAGTATTCCTCCACTCCCTGCTTCATTTTTCTGCACGACACTTACTACTGCCTGATGTTACAGACTTATTTACCTTCTGTCACCACATCCTGCCGATAGAATGTTAGGTTCCTGGAGACAGAACTTGGCTTGTTTTGTTCGCTGTTGTATCTGCTATGCCTAAATCACAGCCTGGCCCACAATGTCAGCACAATCAATGCCACAGACATGGAATGTCTTTTGAACCCTTTCCTTTTTATCCTTCTAAACAGCTACTCACTCTGGCCACTAGATGGCACTCAAGTACTTTCTGTGCATTGTAGCAGCCTCATGGGTTTGGTGGGGACGACCCACTGGCCCTCTGTGAGCCTGAATTTTTAAAGTTATCCCTGTTTCTGGTGCTTTGGGTCTTTGTTTCCTTTCTTTGAGGCATTTTAGGAACCTATTAAGGCTCACTTTTATTCAAGTCATACTATTTTTAATTAAAAGTTAACACATGAGGAACATCTGTATGGCCAATACTCCAGCAGAGTACACTGAGGCTTTCTCTTTACGTTCAAATTACTATGACTTGAACCCAGATCTGGATAACTTCTGGAAATCAGCCTCCTTGAAATTCCCCTCCTCCCACCTACTTCTAAGCATGTCCCAGACATTACCTCTTGGGGTTCTGAAGTCAGTCCTTGGTTCCCCTCTGACTGACTACTGGTCTTGACTACCTTGCTGTCGTTCCCTTGGTCTCAGACCCCATTTCTATCCTCCTGAAGTTGCCCCATTCCTGAAATGTGGGACGAAGTTTTCCCAGTTCACACACAGCTGAGACCATGATATGAGGATACGATTTTGAGCAAGACCTTCCCCAAGGATCAGGGATGAAGGACGGTAAATACATCACGGTGTCATTCTCCATAGCTGTGGCTCACACTGTCCTCAGAGCCCTCTGGTCCAGGATCATCCCTGCTGTCCCTTTTCCAGCTGGAGCTCTCTGGAGCTCTGGTGGTTTCCATTATACATGGGCAGGTCATTGCCCAGCCTCAATATTCTCCAGCCTCCTCTGCCCTTTGGAGGCCAGGTCTGTCTGGCTCTAATACTTACAAAGAGAACAAGTTGTGCTACATTCACATCACTCCTAGCACAGGCCCCAGGATTATCCTCCTTCCAAGATGACTGACATAGAAATATCTAGTCCCTTCAGATGTGTGCTTGGTATTGCTGGAAATAAGAGCTTGGAGTCACAAAGAAAACGAGCACTCAAATAAAGGATTTCTCAGCAAGGCAAACTTACTTCCGGAGAATGGTGCCACTTGCCCTTCCGGCCACTGCAAGAGCACACTGAACAAAGCAGGGAAGTGGTTTTTATCCCCAACACAGTCAGTCTCTGATACCGTGTCTGGTCCCCATTGGCTGGAGTTGGACGGCACAGTCTAAGCTGATCCTGATTGGCTACTTCCAATGGAGCAGGGGTGGGGACTACAGCAGTGGAAAGAGCAGTTTTGGCCAAATAAAGTACAGATGTGGGTTGTTACAGATTGGGAATGGATGTGGGTTACAGATTGGGAATGGATGTGGGTTATAGATTCGGAATGGACGCGGGTTACAGATTGGGAATGGATGTGGGTTACAGATTGGGAATGGATGTGGGTTGTTACAGATTGGGAATGGATGTGGGTTACAGATTGGGAAAGGATGTGGGTTACAGACTGGGAATGGATGTGAGTTACAGATTGGGAATGGATGTGAGTTACAGGTTGGGAATGGATGTGGGTTACAGACTGGGAATGGATGTGGGTTACAGACTGGGAAAGGATGTGAGTTGTTACAGATTGCGAATGGATGTGAGTTACAGATTGGGAATGGATGTGAGTTACAGATAGGGAATGGATGTGAGTAATTACAGATTGGAATGGATGTGGGTTACAGATTGGGAATGGATGTGAGTTGTTACAGATAAGGAATGGATGTGGTTACAGATTGGGAATGGATGTGAGTTGTTACAGATTGGGAATGGATGTGAGTTACAGATTGGGAATGGATGTGAGTAATTACAGATTGGGAATGGATGTGAGTAATTACAGATTGGGAATGGATG